>NC_134270.1:6853840-7096340 GCF_031893055.1 Leptodactylus fuscus
TAGTATTATAGTAGTTATATTCTTGTGTATAGGAGTAGTATTATAGTAGTCATATTCTTGTACATAGGAGGTAGTATTATAGTAGTTATATTCTTGTACATAGGAGTAGTATTATAGTAGTTATATTCTTGTACATAGGAGCAGTATTATAGTAGTTATATTCTTGTACATAGGAGCAGTATTATAGTAGTTATATTCTTGTACATAGGAGTAGTATTATAGTAGTTATATTCTTGTACATAGGAGCAGTATTATAGTAGTTATATTCTTGTATATAGGAGTAGTATTATAGTAGTTATATTCTTGTACATAGGAGGTAGTATTATTGTAGTTATATTCTTGTACATAGGAGGTAGTATTATTGTAGTTATATTCTTGTACATAGGAGTAGTATTATAGCAGTTATATTCTTGTACATAGGAGTAGTATTATAGTAGTTATATTCTTGTACATAGGAGTAGTATTATAGTAGTTATATTCTTGTACATAGGAGTAGTATTATTGTAGTTATATTCTTGTACATAGGAGTAGTATTATAGTAGTTATATTCTTATACATAGGAGTAGTATTATAGTAGTAATATTCTTGTACATAGGAGGTAGTATTATTGTAGTTATATTCTTGTACATAGGAGTAGTATTATAGTAGTTATATTCTTATACATAGGAGTAGTATTATAGTAGTTATATTCTTGTACATAGGAGGTAGTATTATAGTAGTTATATTCTTGTACATAGGAGTAGTATTATAGTAGTTATATTCTTGTGTATAGGAGTAGTATTATAGTAGTCATATTCTTGTACATAGGAGGTAGTATTATAGTAGTTATATTCTTGTACATAGGAGTAGTATTATAGTAGTTATATTCTTGTACATAGGAGGTAGTATTATAGTAGTTATATTCTTGTACATAGGCGGTAGTATTATAGTAGTTATATTCTTGTACATAGGAGTAGTATTATAGTAGTTATATTCTTGTACATAGGAGGTAGTATTATAGTAGTTATATTCTTGTACATAGAAGCAGTATTATAGTAGTTATATTCTTATACATAGGAGTAGTATTATAGTAGTAATATTCTTGTACATAGGAGGTAGTATTATAGTAGTTATATTCTTGTACATAGGAGTAGTATTATAGTAGTAATATTCTTGTACATAGGAGTAGTATTATAGTAGTAATATTCTTGTACATAGGAGGTAGTATTATAGTAGTTATATTCTTGTGTATAGGAGTAGTATTATAGTAGTCATATTCTTGTACATAGGAGCCGTATTATAGTAGTTATATTCTTGTACATAGGAGCAGTATTATAGTAGTTATATTCTTGTACATAGGAGTAGTATTATAGTAGTTATATTCTTATACATAGGAGCAGTATTATAGTAGTTATATTCTTGTACATAGGAGTAGTATTATAGTAGTTATATTCTTGTACATATGAGTAGTATTATAGTAGTTATATTCTTGTACATAGGCGTAGTATTATAGTAGTTATAGTCTTGTACATAGGAGCAGTATTATAGTAGTTATATTCTTGTACATAGGAGTAGTATTATAGTAGTTATATTCTTATACATAGGAGTAGTATTATAGTAGTTATATTCTTGTACATAGGGGCAGTATTATAGTAGTTATATTCTTGTACATAGGAGTAGTATTATAGTAGTTATATTCTTGTACATAGGAGTAGTATTATAGTAGTTATATTCTTGTATATAGGAGCAGTATTATAGTAGTCATATTCTTGTACATAGGAGGTAGTATTATAGTAGTTATATTCTTGTATGTAGGAGCAGTATTATAGTAGTCATATTCTTGTACATAGGAGTAGTATTATAGTAGTTATATTCTTGTACATAGGCGTAGTATTATAGTAGTTATATTCTTGTACATAGGAGTAGTATTATAGTAGTTATATTCTTGTACATAGGCGTAGTATTATAGTAGTTATATTCTTGTACATAGGAGTAGTATTATAGTAGTTATATTCTTGTACATAGGAGTAGTAATATAATAGTTATATTCTTGTACATAGGGACAGTATTATAGTAGTTATATTCTTGTACATAGGAGCAGTATTATAGTAGTTATATTCTTGTACATAGGGGCAGTATTA
The DNA here is from genome assembly GCF_031893055.1 of Leptodactylus fuscus. Classification (NCBI taxonomy): domain Eukaryota; kingdom Metazoa; phylum Chordata; class Amphibia; order Anura; family Leptodactylidae; genus Leptodactylus; species Leptodactylus fuscus. The sequence continues at coordinate 6,855,961 of NC_134270.1, forward strand.
TAGTAGTTATATTCTTGTACATAGGAGTAGTATTATAGTAGTTATATTCTTGTACATAGGAGGTAGTATTATAGTAGTTATATTCTTGTACATAGGAGTAGTATTATAGTAGTTATATTCTTGTACATAGGAGGCAGTATTATAGTAGTTATATTCTTATACATAGGAGTAGTATTATAGTAGTTATATTCTTGTACATAGGAGGTAGTATTATAGTAGTTATATTCTTGTACATAGGAGTAGTATTATAGTAGTTATATTCTTGTACATAGGAGTCGTATTATAGTAGTTATATTATTGTACATAGGAGTAGTATTATAGTAGTTATATTCTTGTACATAGGAGTATTATTATAGTAGTTATATTCTTGTATATAGGAGGCAGTATTATAGTAGTTATATTCTTGTACATAGGAGTATTATTATAGTAGTTATACTCTTGTACATAGGAGTAGTATTATAGTAGTTATATTCTTGTATATAGGAGGTAGTATTATAGTAGTTATATTCTTGTACATAGGAGTAGTATTATAGTAGTTATATTCTTGTACATAGGGGCAGTATTATAGTAGTTATATTCTTGTATATAGGAGTAGTATTATAGTAGTTATATTCTTGTATATAGGAGTAGTATTATAGTAGTTATATTCTTGTACATAGGAGGTAGTATTATAGTAGTTATATTCTTGTACATAGGAGTAGTATTATAGTAGTTATATTCTTGTACATAGCAGTAGTATTATAGTAGTTATATTCTTGTACATAGGAGCAGTATTATAGTAGTTATATTCTTGTACATAGGAGTAGTATTATAGTAGTTATATTCTTGTATATAGGAGTAGTATTATAGTAGTTATATTCTTGTACATAGGAGTAGTATTATAGTAGTTATATTCTTGTATATAGGAGGTAGTATTATAGTAGTTATATTCTTGTACATAGGGGCAGTATTATAGTAGTTATATTCTTGTACATAGGAGTAGTATTATAGTAGTTATATTCTTGTATATAGGAGTAGTATTATAGTAGTTATATTCTTGTACATAGGAGTAGTATTATAGTAGTTATATTCTTGTACATAGGAGTAGTATTATAGTAGTTATATTCTTGTACATAGGGGCAGTATTATAGTAGTTATATTCTTGTATACATTACATATTTTTCCTCTCTATTGGATTCAGCCATAGTCTCTAATTTCAGCCTATATGACAATACTTTGGTGCCTTGTTGCAGATGATGATAACCTCACAGTGTGGGATGATGGGAGATTTTGTGCATGTCTTGAATATTTAGAGACGTTTATGTTTAGTTTGTGATTTTCTGAAGGAAATGTAAGAAGGCAGTTTTCCAGAATTCAGGTCACATGTAACTTACACTTCTCACTGGAGACCGGTCCCACAGGTTCTGATACAAGTCCATGAATAGGAAGTAAAGTTGATCCTTTCTCCCATTGTATTTAGTTCTGTACAGTAACCCTCCTGTTCTTCATCATCCCAGATGTTTTCATGTAAACACCTGTTCAGATAGAGCGCCTCTAGTGGTAGAGTATATAGTGTCTGGGCTGCTCCCTAGACTTTGCCTCCCCGAACTCTTTATCCATTGGCCTTCTCCACACTATATCTATAGTCAAAACCGTCTGTCTATTGGTGTGCTGACATTGACAATTGAGTTGGATACATAGAGACAATACAGAGATTTACCAGATCAGACCCATGAGCAGAGGTGACGCTCTATTAGACTTCTGACGGTTCTTTTTCTTCTCCTTCTTGTCCTGGCCACCCTGATGACTTCTCACAACGACACTTTTGCTTCCAGTTTCTTTAGCCACTACAAACCTTATGGCAAAAAAAATCTTTACAGACCCCATTAAGAAGTGCAGACCCCAAATTATAAATAAAGCCACCAGACCCCTTAAGCTAATACAGATGTCCTGCACTCTCACCGCTCCTCACACCACCCTCCTCCTCATATGCACAGCTCTGCTATTAGTATCAGGACCTGCACACATATGATCATGTGACTCTGCATGTGTGTAGGTCCTGCAGCACGACCTTCATTCAGTATGATACCAATGTTTGTGCTGCCACATGACCCCCAGAGTCTCAGCGGATCCTCCAGACTGCTCGCTAAGGGCCTCTGGCTCTGACATTTCTGCTTTTTGGATCCTCACCACTATCTGTGACCAGGATTATGACCCAGCTGTGTCCATGATGGACCCTTTCCTGCCACGCTCATCTCCACACTGGTTCTCACTACTCTTCCATTGTGACATATTTTATTATGGCCCAGCAGGGATGTACAGACAATAATATGTCATAAAGGGATATGTGAAAGACTAACAATTGTTTGATAAATTTGGGACATCCCTTTAAATATAATACTATTAATGTAAATACCAGATCTTATCCCAGTGGGGTCTTACTAGTTACAGATGGAATATACTGCACATGTATAAGACGTCTTCACACTCACTCCAGGCCTCTCTACACTTGGCCTACTTTCATTCTCACTGCCGGCCGTAAGCAGACCTGACAGTTGGCAACTCACTGACCTTGGATGTGCAAAGGAGCGACCTTGTGTCATCCCCTAGTCATCTATACTGGTATAACCTAGGTACATAATTATATATATATACAGCTGGTGATATGGACCATGCTGGTATAACCTGGGTATATACTGTATATAATTATATATGTACAGCCGGTATAACCTGGGTATATACTGTATATAATTATATATGTACAGCCGGTATAACCTGGGTATATACTGTATATAATTATATATGTACAGCTGGTATAACCTGGGTATATACTGTATATAATTATATATGTACAGCTGGTATAACCTGGGTATATACTGTATATAATTATATATGTACAGCCGGTATAACACGGGTATATACTGTATATAATTATATATGTACAGCTGGTATATCCTGGGTGTATACTGTATATAATTATATATGTACAGCCGGTATAACCTGGGTATATACTGTATATAATTATATATGTACAGCCGGTATAACCTGGGTATATACTGTATATAATTATATATGTACAGCCGGTATAACCTGGGTATATACTGTATATAATTATATATGTACAGCCGGTATAACCTGGGTATATACTGTATATAATTATATATGTACAGCCGGTATAACCTGGGTATATACTGTATATAATTATATATGTACGGCCGGTATAACCTGGGTATATACTGTATATAATTATATATGTACGGCCGGTATAACCTGGGTATATACTGTATATAATTATATATGTACGGCCGGTATAACCTGGGTATATACTGTATATAATTATATATGTACGGCCGGTATAACCTGGGTATATACTGTATATAATTATATATGTACGGCCGGTATAACCTGGGTATATACTGTATATAATTATATATGTACAGCCGGTATAACCTGGGTATATACTGTATATAATTATATATGTACAGCCGGTATAACCTGGGTATATACTGTATATAATTCTATATGTACAGCCGGTATAACCTGGGTATATACTGTATATAATTCTATATGTACAGCCGGTATAACCTGGGTATATACTGTATATAATTATATATGTACAGCCGGTATAACCTGGGTATATACTGTATATAATTATATATGTACAGCCGGTATAACCTGGGTATATACTGTATATAATTATATATGTACGGCCGGTATAACCTGGGTATATACTGTATATAATTATATATGTACGGCCGGTATAACCTGGGTATATACTGTATATAATTATATATGTACGGCCGGTATAACCTGGGTATATACTGTATATAATTATATATGTACAGCCGGTATAACCTGGGTATATACTGTATATAATTCTATATGTACAGCCGGTATAACCTGGGTATATACTGTATATCATTCTATATGTACAGCCGGTATAACCTGGGTATATACTGTATATAATTATATATGTACAGCCGGTATAACCTGGGTATATACTGTATATAATTATATATGTACAGCCGGTATAACCTGGGTATATACTGTATATAATTATATATGTACAGCCAGTATAGCCTGGGTATATACTGTATATAATTATATATGTACAGCCGGTATAACCTGGGTATATACTGTATATAATTCTATATGTACAGCCGGTATAACCTGGGTATATACTGTATATAATTATATATGTACAGCTGGTATAACCTGGGTATATACTGTATATAATTATATATGTACAGCCGGTATAACCTGGGTATATACTGTATATAATTCTATATGTACAGCCGGTATAACCTGGGTATATACTGTATATAATTATATATGTACAGCTGGTATAACCTGGGTATATACTGTATATAATTATATATGTACAGCTGGTATAACCTGGGTATATACTGTATATAATTCTGTATGTACAGCTGGTATAAGTTATACATCTTCCTGTATATAGTGATATAGGCCATGCTAGTATAACCTGGGCATCTTGTGATATCCTTAGAGTTGTCTTGTCATACTCCCTGAGTGTTCAGGGCACATTAGGCATGTACCTGTATTGATGGTGACGGAGCCCTCCGCTATAACATGGTAATTACCATCAGGTCCATGTTCTCAGCTGTCAGGCCTGTCCGGGGCTCAGCACACAGCTGGGTATTTTCTGCATGGCCCGGCAAATTGTTTCTAATCGCAGACACTGAATCACTTCCTTCCCTGCTGTAGTTGGAGGAGGGGAGATCTCTTCTTAATTTGATTATTGCAAATTTATTTTTTCACTGCATTGCTGAGTTCTGGGGTTACACCCCCTGATTCCTTAGGCTATGGATGTAATAATGGAGGAGCAAGTATAAGTGGGGTAGGGATTATGTCTATAAATTGTAATATACTGGTTATCCACCGATGGAAGATAGCTGACACACCTTCATGTGGCTAATGTAGTTATGGGGGATCTGTAGATGACACTGTTATGGGGGATCTGGATCTGTAGATGACACTGTTATGGGGGATCTGTAGGTGACACTGTTATGGGGGATCTGTAGATGACACTGTTATGGGGGATCTGTAGATGACACTGTTATGGGGGATCTGTAGATGACACTGTTATGGGGGATCTGTAGATGACACTGTTATGGGGGATCTGTAGATGACACTGTTATGGGGGATCTGTAGATGACACTGTTATGGGGGATCTGTAGATGACACTGTTATGGGGGATCTGTAGGTGACAATGTTATGGGGGGTCTGTAGATGACACTGTTATGGGGGATCTGTAGATGACACTGTTATGGGGGATCTGTAGATGACACTGTTATGGGGGATCTGTAGATGACACTGTTATGGGGGATCTGTAGATGACACTGTTATGGGGGATCTGTAGATGACACTGTTATGGGGGGTCTGTAGATGACACTATTATGGGGGATCAGTAGATGACTCTGTTATGGGGGATCTGTAGATGACACTGTTATGGGGGATCTGTAGATGACACTGTTATGGGGGGTCTGTAGATGACACTATTATGGGGGATCAGTAGATGACTCTGTTATGGGGGATCTGTAGGTGACACTGTTATGGGGGATCTGTAGGTGACAATGTTATGGGGGGTCTGTAGATGACACTGTTATGGGGGATCTGTAGATGACACTGTTATGGGGGATCTGTAGATGACACTGTTATGGGGGATCTGTAGATGACACTGTTATGGGGGATCTGTAGATGACACTGTTATGGGGGATCTGTAGATGACACTGTTATGGGGGGTCTGTAGATGACGCTGTTATGGGGGATCTGTAGGTGACACTGTTATGGGGGATCCGTAGATGACACTGTTATGGGGGATCCGTAGATGACACTGTTATGGGGGATCTGTAGGTGACACTGTTATGGGGGATCCGTAGATGACACTGTTATGGGGGATCCGTAGATGACACTGTTATGGGGGATCTGTAGATGACACTGTTATGGGTGATCTGTAGATGACACTGTTATGGGGATCTGTAGATGACACTGTTATGGGGGATCTGTAGATGACACTGTTATGGAGGATCTGTAGGTGACACTGTTATGGGGGGTCTGTAGATGACACTGTTATGGGGGGTCTGTAGATGACACTATTATGGGGGATCAGTAGATGAGTCTGTTATGGGGGATCTGTAGATGACACTGTTATGGGGAGATCTGTAGGTGACACTGTTATGGGGGATCTGTAGATGACATTGTTATGGGGGATCTGTAGATGACACTGTTATGGGGGATCTGTAGATGACACTGTTATGGGGGATCTGTAGATGACACTGTTATGGGGGATCTGTAGGTGACACTGTTATGGGGGATCCGTAGATGACACTGTTATGGGGGATCTGTAGGTGACACTGTTATGGGGGAACCGTAGATGACACTGTTATGGGGGATCCGTAGATGACACTGTTATGGGGGATCTGTAGGTGACACTGTTATGGGGGATCTGTAGATGACACTGTTATGGGGGGTCTGTAGATGACACTATTATGGGGGATCAGTAGATGACTCTATTATGGGGGATCTGTAGGTGACACTGTTATGGGGGATCTGTAGGTGACAATGTTATGGGGGGTCTGTAGATGACACTGTTATGGGGGATCTGTAGATGACACTGTTATGGGGGATCTGTAGATGACACTGTTATGGGGGATCTGTAGATGACACTGTTATGGGGGATCTGTAGATGACACTGTTATGGGGGATCTGTAGATGACACTGTTATGGGGGGTCTGTAGATGACAATGTTATGGGGGATCTGTAGGTGACACTGTTATGGGGGATCCGTAGATGACACTGTTATGGGGGATCCGTAGATGACACTGTTATGGGGGATCCGTAGGTGACACTGTTATGGGGGATCCGTAGATGACACTGTTATGGGGGATCCGTAGATGACACTGTTATGGGGGATCTGTAGATGACACTGTTATGGGTGATCTGTAGATGACACTGTTATGGGGATCTGTAGATGACACTGTTATGGGGGATCTGTAGATGACACTGTTATGGAGGATCTGTAGATGACACTGTTATGGGGGGTCTGTAGATGACACTGTTATGGGGGGTCTGTAGATGACACTATTATGGGGGATCAGTAGATGAGTCTGTTATGGGGGATCTGTAGATGACACTGTTATGGGGAGATCTGTAGGTGACACTGTTATGGGGGATCTGTAGATGACATTGTTATGGGGGATCTGTAGATGACACTGTTATGGGGGATCTGTAGATGACACTGTTATGGGGGATCTGTAGATGACACTGTTATGGGGGATCTGTAGATGACACTGTTATGGGGGATCTGTAGGTGACACTGTTATGGGGGATCCGTAGATGACACTGTTATGGGGGATCCGTAGATGACACTGTTATGGGGGATCTGTAGGTGACACTGTTATGGGGGATCTGTAGATGACACTGTTATGGAGGATCTGTAGATGACACTGACACAGGTATATATGGCTGACATTATGGGGGATCTGTAGATGACACTGTTATGGGGGATCCGTAGATGACACTGTTATGGGGGATCTGTAGGTGACACTGTTATGGGGGATCTGTAGATGACACTGTTATGGAGGATCTGTAGATGACACTGACACAGGTATATATGGCTGACATTATGGGGGATCTGTAGATGACACTGTTATGGGGGATCTGTAGATGACACTGTTATGGGGGATCCGTAGATGACACTGTTATGGGGGATCCGTAGATGACACTGTTATGGGGGATCTGTAGATGACACTGTTATGGGTGATCTGTAGATGACACTGTTATGGGGATCTGTAGATGACACTGTTATGGGGGATCTGTAGATGACACTGTTATGGAGGATCTGTAGATGACACTGTTATGGGGGGTCTGTAGATGACACTGTTATGGGGGGTCTGTAGATGACACTATTATGGGGGATCAGTAGATGAGTCTGTTATGGGGGATCTGTAGATGACACTGTTATGGGGAGATCTGTAGGTGACACTGTTATGGGGGATCTGTAGATGACATTGTTATGGGGGATCTGTAGATGACACTGTTATGGGGGATCTGTAGATGACACTGTTATGGGGGATCTGTAGATGACACTGTTATGGGGGATCTGTAGATGACACTGTTATGGGGGATCTGTAGGTGACACTGTTATGGGGGATCCGTAGATGACACTGTTATGGGGGATCCGTAGATGACACTGTTATGGGGGATCTGTAGGTGACACTGTTATGGGGGATCTGTAGATGACACTGTTATGGAGGATCTGTAGATGACACTGACACAGGTATATATGGCTGACATTATGGGGGATCTGTAGATGACACTGTTATGGAGGATCTGTAGATGACACTGACACAGGTATATATGGCTGACATTATGGGGATCCTGTGGTTTTTGCTTTACATTACATCATTTGGGCTTCACTCTCAGAATTCTATTTGATTATTCTTGGGACTATTATGGCAAGAAATAAAGAATTACAATCTCCTTCTCTACAATCCTCCGTTCTGTCACTGATACTTACAGACCCTCCAAAGTTCTTCATAAATCTCTTGGCTCTGACTCTCAGATAATTCTGTCCTTCAGTGTCACATAATCTGCAATATTGTTCTTTGTGTTCATTCCTTCTATGACAGGTTTTGGGTTTTCAGTCTCTGAACATAAATAGGAATGTTACAGTTTGTTCACATTGTCGTTGGTGTCTGTTGCTCTTATCCTATGATGGAAGACAGTGGCAGACTATGATAACAATAACAGAGTAACAGACACAGACAAAGCCCAATCCATCTGCATCCACACCACTGGCACCAGGGGGAGAGGAACCCATCTGCACCTCTGATTTTATGTCCATTGCTCTCATCCTGTGGGAGCCGCTCTTTTCCTTCTTTGAGATTTGGAAGAATTGAGCCATAATGTCTATTAGAAAGTTGCAGAACTTGATCAATTGATGAAGTTTTTTCCATAAACATTCACACTCTTTAATAGATCTCCAGATACTATTCAGTCGCTTCATTCATTTACGCTCCTCGTTTCCTGCGCCAGTTTATTTACTCTCTTTGTGTTTTGTTTGTGCTCGCTTGTTTCTTGGTGCTTTTGTTTGGTGTCTAATCTACCGCGTTCACAATTTCCAGCAGCCTCGAATCATCCCGAAAAGGCGTACGGAAATAAAAGCCTTCCCAACAGCAAAATCCTCGGCTTCTCTGGCCAATAAATTAGGAAGGATCTGCCATGAAAGCGTTTGGCGGCGAGTCCGCCAATAATTAATTGAACTGAAGTTCATTTTCTGAAGTTGGCTCCTTCCACTGTGTCACTTATGGAGACTGGGAACAGATCTTTATATGAACTGTTGTATTCTGCTCCTGATTATTTAGTAATGAGTCCAATCATCAGCTCCAGATTATTATGACAACGCCGACTGAATTGTATCAAGAACGCGGTAAATAAATAAACAAACTGTTACCACTTAAAGGGTGTGGGGTATATACAAGATATGTACTAATACTGCCCCTGTGTACAAGAATATAACTTCTAGGGGGAACACACGGTGGCTCAGTGGTCAGCACTGCAGCCCTAGATTCCTGGTGTTCAAATCCCGCCAAGGGCAAAAAAACATCTGCAAGGAGTTCGTATGTTCTCCCCGTGTTTGCATGGATTTCTATCCCATATTACGAAAAGACATAGAAATGTGCATTGTGAGCTCTAAAAAAAAAAAAAATAACAACTATAATACTGACATGTCTTAGCACAGTTTTTGGTATGGACATATAGATACAGTGTTGGCCAAAAGTATTGGGCCCCCTGCAGTTCTGTCAGATAATACTCATGTTCTTCGAGATAATGATTACAATCACAAATTCTTTGGTATTTTCTTCATTTAATTTGTCTTCAATGGAAAACCACAAAAAGAATTGTCAAAAAGCCAAATTGGATATAATTCCACAGCAAACATAAAAAGGGGGTGGACAAAAGTATTGGCACTGTTTGAAAAATCATGTGATGCTTCTCTGATTTGTGTAATTCCCAGCACCTGTTACTTACCTGAGGCACCTAACAGGTGGTGGCAATAACTAAATCACACAGCCAATTTCAACACAAGATTGTGCGGATGGTGGATAAAGAACCTCGACTAACATCCAAACAAGTCCAAGCTGCCCTGCAGTCCGAGGGTACAACAGTGTCACCCCGTACTATCCAGTGTCAGCGTCTGAATGAGAAGGGACTGTATGGTAGGAGACCCAGGAAGACCCCACTTCTTACCCACAGACAGAAGCCAGGCTGGAGTTTGCCAAAACTTACCTGAGAAAGCCAAAACCGTTCTGGAAGAATGTTCTCTGGTCAGAGGAGACAAAAGTAGGAGAAGGCCTCAACATAGAGATTACAGGAAAAAGAGAAGAAGACGCCCCCTACAGTCAGACATGGCGGAGGTCCCTGATGTTTTGGGGTTGCTTTTCTGCCTCTAGCACTGGACTGCTTGACCGTGTGCATGGCATTATGAAGTCTGAAGACGACCAACACATAGTTGTCTAAAGGTTGTGCTACCAAGTATTAGGCTGAGGGCGCCAATACTTCTGTCCGCACCAGTTTTGGAGTTTTGTGTAAAATGATCAATGATGTGACTTTTTTTTCATTCTCTTTTGTGTTTTTTCATTGCAAGAAAAATAACTGAAGATATTACCAAAGAGTTTGTGCTTGTAATCATTATCTGGGGGACACCGAGGATTATCTGACAGGACTGCAGGGGGCGATACTTATACTGTATATACCCTGTGTCACTTATATACTATATAAGAGTCTGTGCTGTGTAATCATTATCTGGGGGACAGCGAGGATTATCTGACAGGACTGCAGGGGGCGATACTTATACTGTATATACCCTGTGTCACTTATATACTATATAAGAGTCTGTGCTGTGTAATCATTATCTGGGGACAGCGAGGATTATCTGACAGGACTGCAGGGGGCGATACTTATACTGTATATACCCTGTGTCACTTATATACTATATAAGAGTCTGTGCTGTGTAATCATTATCTGGGGGACACCGAGGAATATCTGACAGGACTGCAGGGGGCGATACTTATACTGTATATACCCTGTGTCACTTATATACTATATAAGAGTCTGTGCTGTGTAATCATTACCTGGGGGACACCGAGGATTATCTGACAGAAGTGCAGGGGGCGATACTTATACTGTATATACCCTGTGTCACTTATATACTATATAAGAGTCTGTGCTGTGTAATCATTATCTGGGGGACAGCGAGGATTATCTGACAGGACTGCAGGGGGCGATACTTATACTGTATATACCCTGTGTCACTTATATACTATATAAGAGTCTGTGCTGTGTAATCATTATCTGGGGGACAGCGAGGATTATCTGACAGAAGTGCAAGGGGCGATACTTATACTGTATATACCCTGTGTCACTTATATACTATATAAGAGTCTGTGCTGTGTAATCATTATCTGGGGGACACCGAGGAATATCTGACAGGACTGCAGGGGGCGATACTTATACTGTATATACCCTGTGTCACTTATATACTATATAAGAGTCTGTGCTGTGTAATCATTATCTGGGGGACACCGAGGATTATCTGACAGAAGTGCAGGGGGCGATACTTATACTGTATATACCCTGTGTCACTTATATACTATATAAGAGTCTGTGCTGTGTAATCATTATCTGGGGGACAGCGAGGATTATCTGACAGGACTGCAGGGGGCGATACTTATACTGTATATACCCTGTGTCACTTATATACTATATAAGAGTCTGTGCTGTGTAATCATTATCTGGGGGACAGCGGGGATTATCTGACAGGACTGCAGGGGGGCGATACTTATACTGTATATACCCTGTGTCACTTATATACTATATAAGAGTTTGTGCTGTGTAATCATTATCTGGGGGACAGCGAGGATTATCTGACAGGACTGCAGGGGGCGATACTTATACTGTATATACCCTGTGTCACTTATATACTATATAAGAGTCTGTGCTGTGTAATCATTATCTGGGGGACAGCGAGGATTATCTGACAGGACTGCAGGGGGCGATACTTATACTGTATATACCCTGTGTCACTTATATACTATATAAGAGTCTGTGCTGTGTAATCATTATCTGGGGGACAGCGAGGATTATCTGACAGAAGTGCAGGGGGCGATACTTATACTGTATATACCCTGTGTCACTTATATACTATATAAGAGTCTGTGCTGTGTAATCATTATCTGGGGGACACCGAGGAATATCTGACAGGACTGCAGGGGGCGATACTTATACTGTATATACCCTGTGTCACTTATATACTATATAAGAGTCTGTGCTGTGTAATCATTATCTGGGGGACACCGAGGATTATCTGACAGAAGTGCAGGGGGCGATACTTATACTGTATATACCCTGTGTCACTTATATACTATATAAGAGTCTGTGCTGTGTAATCATTATCTGGGGGACAGCGAGGATTATCTGACAGGACTGCAGGGGGCGATACTTATACTGTATATACCCTGTGTCACTTATATACTATATAATAGTTTGTGATTGTAATCATTATCTGGAGACAGCGAGGATTATCTGACAGGACTGCAGGGGGCGATACTTATACTGTATATACCCTGTGTCACTTATATACTATATAAGAGTCTGTGCTGTGTAATCATTATCTGGGGGACAGCAAGGATTATCTGACAGGACTGCAGGGGGCGATACTTATACTGTATATACCCTGTGTCACTTATATACTATATAAGAGTTTGTGCTGTGTAATCATTATCTGGGGGACACCGAGGATTATCTGACAGGACTGCAGGGGGCGATACTTATACTGTATATACCCTGTGTCACTTATATACTATATAAGAGTCTGTGCTGTGTAATCATTATCTGGGGGACAGCGAGGATTATCTGACAGGACTGCAGGGGGCGATACTTATACTGTATATACCCTGTGTCACTTATATACTATATAAGAGTCTGTGCTGTGTAATCATTATCTGGGGGACACCGAGGAATATCTGACAGGACTGCAGGGGGCGATACTTATACTGTATATACCCTGTGTCACTTATATACTATATAAGAGTCTGTGCTGTGTAATCATTACCTGGGGGACACCGAGGATTATCTGACAGAAGTGCAGGGGGCGATACTTATACTGTATATACCCTGTGTCACTTATATACTATATAAGAGTCTGTGCTGTGTAATCATTATCTGGGGGACAGCGAGGATTATCTGACAGGACTGCAGGGGGCGATACTTATACTGTATATAACCTGTGTCACTTATATACTATATAAGAGTCTGTGCTGTGTAATCATTATCTGGGGGACAGCGAGGATTATCTGACAGGACTGCAGGGGGCGATACTTATACTGTATATACCCTGTGTCACTTATATACTATATAAGAGTCTGTGCTGTGTAATCATTATCTGGGGGACAGCGAGGATTATCTGACAGGACTGCAGGGGGCGATACTTATACTGTATATACCCTGTGTCACTTATATACTATATAAGAGTCTGTGCTGTGTAATCATTATCTGGGGGACAGCGAGGATTATCTGACAGAAGTGCAGGGGGCGATACTTATACTGTATATACCCTGTGTCACTTATATACTATATAAGAGTCTGTGCTGTGTAATCATTATCTGGGGGACAGTGAGGATTATCTGACAGGACTGCAGGGGGCGATACTTATACTGTATATACCCTGTGTCACTTATATACTATATAAGAGTCTGTGCTGTGTAATCATTATCTGGGGACAGCGAGGATTATCTGACAGGACTGCAGGGGGCGATACTTATACTGTATATACCCTGTGTCACTTATATACTATATAAGAGTCTGTGCTGTGTAATCATTATCTGGGGGACACCGAGGAATATCTGACAGGACTGCAGGGGGCGATACTTATACTGTATATACCCTGTGTCACTTATATACTATATAAGAGTCTGTGCTGTGTAATCATTACCTGGGGGACACCGAGGATTATCTGACAGAAGTGCAGGGGGCGATACTTATACTGTATATACCCTGTGTCACTTATATACTATATAAGAGTCTGTGCTGTGTAATCATTATCTGGGGGACAGCGAGGATTATCTGACAGAAGTGCAGGGGGCGATACTTATACTGTATATACCCTGTGTCACTTATATACTATATAAGAGTCTGTGCTGTGTAATCATTATCTGGGGGACAGCGAGGATTATCTGACAGAAGTGCAGGGGGGCGATACTTATACTGTATATACCCTGTGTCACTTATATACTATATAAGAGTCTGTGCTGTGTAATCATCTGGGGGACAGCGAGGATTATCTGACAGGACTGCAGGGGGCGATACTTATACTGTATATACCCTGTGTCACTTATATACTATATAAGAGTCTGTGCTGTGTAATCATTATCTGGGGGACAGCGAGGATTATCTGACAGAAGTGCAGGGGGCGATACTTATACTGTATATACCCTGTGTCACTTATATACTATATAAGAGTCTGTGCTGTGTAATCATTATCTGGGGGACACCGAGGAATATCTTACAGGACTGCAGGGGGCGATACTTATACTGTATATACCCTGTGTCACTTATATACTATATAAGAGTCTGTGCTGTGTAATCATTACCTGGGGGACACCGAGGATTATCTGACAGAAGTGCAGGGGGCGATACTTATACTGTATATACCCTGTGTCACTTATATACTATATAAGAGTCTGTGCTGTGTAATCATTATCTGGGGGACAGCGAGGATTATCTGACAGGACTGCAGGGGGCGATACTTATACTGTATATACCCTGTGTCACTTATATACTATATAAGAGTCTGTGCTGTGTAATCATTATCTGGGGGACAGCGGGGATTATCTGACAGGACTGCAGGGGGGCGATACTTATACTGTATATACCCTGTGTCACTTATATACTATATAAGAGTTTGTGCTGTGTAATCATTATCTGGGGGACAGCGAGGATTATCTGACAGGACTGCAGGGGGCGATACTTATACTGTATATACCCTGTGTCACTTATATACTATATAAGAGTCTGTGCTGTGTAATCATTATCTGGGGGACAGCGAGGATTATCTGACAGGACTGCAGGGGGCGATACTTATACTGTATATACCCTGTGTCACTTATATACTATATAAGAGTCTGTGCTGTGTAATCATTATCTGGGGGACAGCGAGGATTATCTGACAGAAGTGCAGGGGGCGATACTTATACTGTATATACCCTGTGTCACTTATATACTATATAAGAGTCTGTGCTGTGTAATCATTATCTGGGGGACACCGAGGAATATCTGACAGGACTGCAGGGGGCGATACTTATACTGTATATACCCTGTGTCACTTATATACTATATAAGAGTCTGTGCTGTGTAATCATTATCTGGGGACACCGAGGATTATCTGACAGAAGTGCAGGGGGCGATACTTATACTGTATATACCCTGTGTCACTTATATACTATATAAGAGTCTGTGCTGTGTAATCATTATCTGGGGGACAGCGAGGATTATCTGACAGGACTGCAGGGGGCGATACTTATACTGTATATACCCTGTGTCACTTATATACTATATAAGAGTCTGTGCTGTGTAATCATTATCTGGGGGACACCGAGGATTATCTGACAGGACTGCAGGGGGTGATACTTATACTGTATATACCCTGTGTCACTTATATACTATATAAGAGTTTGTGCTGTGTAATCATTATCTGGGGGACAGCGAGGATTATCTGACAGGACTGCAGGGGGCAATACTTATACTGTATATACCCTGTGTCACTTATATACTATATAAGAGTCTGTGCTGTGTAATCATTATCTGGGGGACAGCGAGGATTATCTGACAGGACTGCAGGGGGCGATACTTATACTGTATATACCCTGTGTCACTTATATACTATATAAGAGTCTGTGCTGTGTAATCATTATCTGGGGGACACCGAGGATTATCTGACAGAAGTGCAGGGGGCGATACTTATACTGTATATACCCTGTGTCACTTATATACTATATAAGAGTCTGTGCTGTGTAATCATTATCTGGGGGACAGCGAGGATTATCTGACAGGACTGCAGGGGGCGATACTTATACTGTATATACCCTGTGTCACTTATATACTATATAAGAGTCTGTGCTGTGTAATCATTATCTGGGGGACACCGAGGATTATCTGACAGGACTGCAGGGGGTGATACTTATACTGTATATACCCTGTGTCACTTATATACTATATAAGAGTTTGTGCTGTGTAATCATTATCTGGGGGACAGCGAGGATTATCTGACAGGACTGCAGGGGGCAATACTTATACTGTATATACCCTGTGTCACTTATATACTATATAAGAGTCTGTGCTGTGTAATCATTATCTGGGGGACAGCGAGGATTATCTGACAGGACTGCAGGGGGCGATACTTATGCTGTATATACCCTGTGTCACTTATATACTATATAATAGTTTGTGATTGTAATCATTATCTGGAGACAGCGAGGATTATCTGACAGGACTGCAGGGGGCGATACTTATACTGTATATACCCTGTGTCACTTATATACTATATAAGAGTCTGTGCTGTGTAATCATTATCTGGGGGACAGCGAGGATTATCTGACAGGACTGCAGGGGGCGATACTTATACTGTATATACCCTGTGTCACTTATATACTATATAAGAGTTTGTGCTGTGTAATCATTATCTGGGGGACACCGAGGATTATCTGACAGGACTGCAGGGGGCGATACTTATACTGTATATACCCTGTGTCACTTATATACTATATAAGAGTCTGTGCTGTGTAATCATTATCTGGGGGACAGCGAGGATTATCTGACAGGACTGCAGGGGGCGATACTTATACTGTATATACCCTGTGTCACTTATATACTATATAAGAGTCTGTGCTGTGTAATCATTATCTGGGGACAGCGAGGATTATCTGACAGGACTGCAGGGGGCGATACTTATACTGTATATACCCTGTGTCACTTATATACTATATAAGAGTCTGTGCTGTGTAATCATTATCTGGGGGACACCGAGGAATATCTGACAGGACTGCAGGGGGCGATACTTATACTGTATATACCCTGTGTCACTTATATACTATATAAGAGTCTGTGCTGTGTAATCATTACCTGGGGGACACCGAGGATTATCTGACAGAAGTGCAGGGGGCGATACTTATACTGTATATACCCTGTGTCACTTATATACTATATAAGAGTCTGTGCTGTGTAATCATTATCTGGGGGACAGCGAGGATTATCTGACAGGACTGCAGGGGGCGATACTTATACTGTATATACCCTGTGTCACTTATATACTATATAAGAGTCTGTGCTGTGTAATCATTATCTGGGGGACAGCGAGGATTATCTGACAGAAGTGCAGGGGGCGATACTTATACTGTATATACCCTGTGTCACTTATATACTATATAAGAGTCTGTGCTGTGTAATCATTATCTGGGGGACACCGAGGAATATCTGACAGGACTGCAGGGGGCGATACTTATACTGTATATACCCTGTGTCACTTATATACTATATAAGAGTCTGTGCTGTGTAATCATTACCTGGGGGACACCGAGGATTATCTGACAGAAGTGCAGGGGCCGATACTTATACTGTATATACCCTGTGTCACTTATATACTATATAAGAGTCTGTGCTGTGTAATCATTATCTGGGGGACAGCGAGGATTATCTGACAGGACTGCAGGGGGCGATACTTATACTGTATATACCCTGTGTCACTTATATACTATATAAGAGTCTGTGCTGTGTAATCATTATCTGGGGGACACCGAGGATTATCTGACAGGACTGCAGGGGGTGATACTTATACTGTATATACCCTGTGTCACTTATATACTATATAAGAGTTTGTGCTGTGTAATCATTATCTGGGGGACAGCGAGGATTATCTGACAGGACTGCAGGGGGCAATACTTATACTGTATATACCCTGTGTCACTTATATACTATATAAGAGTCTGTGCTGTGTAATCATTATCTGGGGGACAGCGAGGATTATCTGACAGGACTGCAGGGGGCGATACTTATACTGTATATACCCTGTGTCACTTATATACTATATAATAGTTTGTGATTGTAATCATTATCTGGAGACAGCGAGGATTATCTGACAGGACTGCAGGGGGCGATACTTATACTGTATATATTCTGTGTCACTTATATACTATATAAGAGTCTGTGCTGTGTAATCATTATCTGGGGGACAGCGAGGATTATCTGACAGGACTGCAGGGGGCGATACTTATACTGTATATACCCTGTGTCACTTATATACTGTATAAGAGTCTGTGCTGTGTAATCATTATCTGGGGGACACCGAGGATTATCTGACAGGACTGCAGGGGGCGATACTTATACTGTATATACCCTGTGTCACTTATATACTATATAAGAGTCTGTGCTGTGTAATCATTATCTGGGGGACAGCGAGGATTATCTGACAGGACTGCAGGGGGCGATACTTATACTGTATATACCCTGTGTCACTTATATACTATATAAGAGTTTGTGCTGTGTAATCATTATCTGGGGGACAGCGAGGATTATCTGACAGGACTGCAGGGGGCGATACTTATACTGTATATACCCTGTGTCACTTATATACTATATAAGAGTTTGTGCTGTGTAATCATTATCTGGAGACAGCGAGGATTATCTGACAGGACTGCAGGGGGGGCGATACTTTTGGCCAACACTGTATATTCCATATACACATAAATAACCAGGTGTCTTTCCCAGTGACCTCCTGGTAATATTTTATGTTTGGGGTCATAGATGTTCCTGTCTCTCATTTCCAGGTTCCCTCTATCACTATCATAGTCCACGTTTCTTGCTTCCTGCTTTTTCCTCCTCCGCAGGCCATCTTATAAGATGATCACACACAGTATAGCACAATGACGTCCTGTCCCATTCACTTAGCTTCATGCAGGGCGGTAGCGACACTCGGCTCTTCCCAGAATCCTCGTTTCTCCTACAGGCACTAGAGCGCACAGTAAGGAGTCGGGCTCCCATACTCTGTGCAGTCTTTGGATTCACGGATGTTCAAGCTGATGTAGTGTGACAGGAGAGGCTCAGAAGAATCATTGGCTGCGATTGTGGAGAAAGCGACATGAGCACAGTAACATTTCCTTATCTGTACACACACTGAGCACTGCCGCAGATACAGGAGAAAGTAACCAGTGTATGGGGTGAAATCATCTACTGATCAGGATTAGAGATGAGCAATCGGATATCAGGCTGCTCGAGGTGTTTGATTCCAATCGAATACCACACGGCAAACACACTAAAAATTTGTAGCCCCTCCCACCTTCCCTGGCACTTTTTTTGCACCAATAACTGTGCAGGGGAGGTGGGACAGGAACTACTACAATGGAGGCATCGGAAAACTAGGAAAACGTAATTGACTGCCGAAATCAAGTGACCTCCAATTTAGACGAATGATCGACTTAACATTCGATTAATTTAGGACTGTGAACTGTGTGACTGTGAGACAGGGACAGATGTACAGGAGGGTTAGCTAGGGATTACCTTTATTTAGGGGGGATGTCACTCACCCAGCTCTCTGGGGCTCTATCTGGTCGGGATCCCTGTCAGCTTGCGATATACGGGAGATGACTTTTTCCCATAGGAATGCATTGATCAGCGTTGATTGGCCGAATGCCATACAGAGTACAGCATTCGACCAATCAACGCTGGTTCTGCCGGAGGAGGCGGAGTCTAAGATCAGTCCACAGCAGTCTCCATTGTGGTCCAATCTCAGATGTAGCAGAGTGTAGAACACAGCCAGCTCTGCTACATCTCAGATTCCTATGAGAAAAAGTCAGCTCCCGCATTATTAGTGGCGTAATACTGTGACTTGGGCTTGTTAGATGCCCCCAGACATGTTTCCCCTGCTGTCCCAATTGCATTGCAGAGGTGTTGGGATCATTTGCTGAGGTGTCATAGTGGAATTGGTGGCTCTCCTGAGTCAAATGGTGGGATCCCTTTTTTCCCCATAGACTATAATGGGGTTCGATATTCGTTCGAATAGTCGAATCTTGAGATGCTATTCGGAACGAATAACGAACATCGAATATTTTACTGTTTGCTCGATTTCTAATCATGAAGTATATACTATAGTCCTGGATTATTATAATATCTTTATCAGGGATGTATTATATGGGGTGAAGTTCTATAGTGAACGGCAGTAGTAACACAGAGACTGTTCACAATTCATATAATTCTTCATGGTCCTTATTCTTGTACATAGGGGGCAGTATTATAGTAGTTATATTCTTGTACATAGGAGCAGTATTATAGTAGTTATATTCTTGTACATAGGGGGTAGTATTATAGTAGTTATATTCTTGTACATAGGAGTAGTATTATAGTAATTATATTCTTGTACATAGGAGCAGTATTATAGTAGTTATATTCTTGTACATAGGAGGTAGTATTATAGTAGTTATATTCTTGTACATAGGAGCAGTATTATAGTAGTTATATTCTTGTACATAGGAGTAGTATTATAGTAGTTATATTCTTGTACATAGGAGTAGTATTATAGTAGTTATATTCTTGTACATAGGGGCAGTATTATAGTAGTTATATTCTTGTACATAGGAGTAGTATTATAGTAGTTATATTCTTGTACATAGGAGTAGTATTATAGTAGTTATATTCTTGTACATAGGAGTAGTATTATAGTAGTTATATTCTTGTACATAGGAGTAGTATAATAGTAGTTATATTCTTGTACATAGGAGGTAGTATTATAGTAGTTATACTCTTGTACATAGGAGTAGTATTATAGTAGTTATATTCTTGTACATAGGAGTAGTATTATAGTAGTTATATTCTTGTACATAGGAGGTAGTATTATAGTAGTTATATTCTTGTACATAGGAGGTAGTATTATAGTAGTTATATTCTTGTACATATGAGGTAGTATTATAGTAGTTATATTCTTGTACATAGGAGTAGTATTATAGTAGTTATATTCTTGTACATAAGAGTAGTATTATAGTAGTTATATTCTTGTACATAGGAGTAGTATTGTAGTAGTTATATTCTTGTACATAGGAGTAGTATTATAGTAGTTATATTCTTGTACATAGGAGTAGTATTATAGTAGTTATATTCTTGTACATAGGATTAGTATTATAGTAGTTATATTCTTGTACATAGGAGGTAGTATTATAGTAGTTATATTCTTGTACATAGGAGGTAGTATTATAGTAGTTATACTCTTGTACATAGGAGTAGTATTATAGTAGTTATATTCTTGTACATAGGAGTAGTATTATAGTAGTTATATTCTTGTACATAGGAGGTAGTATTATAGTAGTTATACTCTTGTACATAGGAGGTAGTATTATAGTAGTTATATTCTTGTACATAGGAGGTAGTATTATAGTAGTTATACTCTTGTACATAGGAGTAGTATTATAGTAGTTATATTCTTGTACATAGGAGCAGTATTATAGTAGTTATATTCTTGTACATAGGAGTAGTATTATAGTAGTTATATTCTTGTACATAGGAGTAGTATTATAGTAGTTATATTCTTGTACATAGGAGTAGTATTATAGTAGTTATATTCTTGTACATAGGAGTAGTATTATAGTAGTTATATTCTTGTACATAGGATTAGTATTATAGTAGTTATATTCTTGTACATAGGAGCAGTATTATAGTAGTTATATTCTTGTACATAGGAGTAGTATTATAGTAGTTATATTCTTGTACATAGGAGTAGTATTATAGTAGTTATATTCTTGTACATAGGAGTAGTATTATAGTAGTTATATTCTTGTACATAGGATTAGTATTATAGTAGTTATATTCTTGTACATAGGAGTAGTATTATAGTAGTTATATTCTTGTATATAGGAGTAGTATTATAGTAGTTACACTGTTGGCCAAAAGTATTGGCCCCCCTGCAATTCTGTCAGATAATCCTCGGTGTCCCCCAGATAATGATTACAAGCACAAACTCTTTGGTAATCTCTTCATTTATTTCGCTTGCAATGAAAAAAACACAAAAGAGAATGAAAAAAGTCAAATCATTGATCATTTTACAGAAAACTCCAAGAATGGTGCGGACAGAAGTATTGGCGCCCTCAGCCTAATACTTGGTAGCACAACCTTTAGACACAATAACTGCGCACAACCGCTTCCGCTAACCAGCAATGAGTTTCTTACAAGGCTCTGCTGGAATCTTAGACCCTTCTTCTTTGGCAAACTGCTCGCGGTCCCCCCTGAGATGTGAAGGGGGCCTTCTCCAAACTGCCACCACTCTCTCCCTCTCTTTCTCAAACAGTGACAATACTTTTGTCCACCCCCTTTTTATGTTTGCTGTGGAATTAGATCCAATTTGGCTTTTTGACAATTCTTTTTGTGGTTTTCCATTGAAGACAAATTAAATGAAGAAAATACCAAAGAATTTGTGACTGCAATCATTATCTGGAAGAACACGAGGATTATCTGACAGAATTGCAGGGGGCCAATACTTTTGGCCAGCACTGTATATTCTTGTATGTAGGTTTGGTATAAGTTTGTCTGTAGCAGTTCTTTAGGGAATATTCGTGGAGGGTTTCGCTTTATCCATCTTGTGTCCTTCTCCATAGAATTATTTCTGTACTTTCTGTCGTCTTCATTGTTTCCTGATTAATAATTCGCTCTCCGGTTATTATTGCCTGCTCAGTCTTGGACACGTTGTGGCACAGACGTATCTGACTTATGGCAACAATTGTGGGAAATGTTCTTTATTTCGTTTTGTTGCTCCTTTTCTTAGCTGTGATCACTGACATGACGCTATTTGTAGCGATGGACTGACAGATACTTTTCTTTGTCGGTGGGTTGTGATCCCAGTTTTCATCTATTCGTGTCATTCTGTGTGATCTATGTGACATTTATAGATATTTAATACTGTTTTATACAGAATTTCATAAATGGGTTTCCAATAATTCCTATAAAGTTTCTTCTGTTTTAACCCTTTTGACTGGCAGATCAGGGGTCTGAGGTTCGGTGTTAGCCTTAGATACACAGCTCTGCAGATATTACATATATATATATATATATATATATATATATATATATATATATATATATGGCAGCTAGCAGACAGTATCCCCCATTATAACCTTAGATACAGCGGCCCAGTGCAGACAATATGGCCGCTCTTGTCTCAGCCCTTTCCATCCAGATACAAATCCATAATGTGTGTGTCCTGCGGGGCTGAGGACTATGCGTTGTCTGTGCAGGATTCCTATCTCCGCCATGTCAGAGGTTTTGGCTGGTTTTGTGTGTTATTGTGAGGGGGGCCTGTGTGTCCGGGGGGCAGCGCTCATCCATTAGACATGTAGTAGATGCCTGCTGGAGTGTGATATGGATGGAGCCTGCAGTCTCCTCCGCTCAGCTCCGCTCCCTGGTTCCTCCCCGTTCCTGCCGTCAAGCATTGAATTTTTTTAATTTGTTCTAATTACCAACCGTGGCGAGATTTCTACGTAGTCACACAAGGCCGGCGCCAGGGGAGGCCTGCGGGATGGGGGCGACTAGTCCGCTCTGACCCTGCGCACATCATTATGCATTTCACTGATTTTTACAGCACTGTACCGCCGGTAGCCAAAGTGACTTGGCATCTCTCCTTCCCCGTTATCATAGACGACACATGTACGAGGCAGAGAGCCTGCATGAGAATACATGGTGTGGAGATAGGACGGTCCACAGCAGCACAGAGGATTTAAGAAGCGCTGTCACGTAGTAAAGACAGAGCTGAATGTGACAGAAGAAGCGTCACAATGGAGGCAAGCGGTAGGCCATTGCCCTATGGTAGAGGGAGTCCCCCAGCAGCACAGAGTATTTACAGGGACCTCTCACCACCTCCACCGACTGTAGTCCATCACGTCCTTCTATAGGTGTCACGTCAATGATACTGGCGCCACTACTGTACTCAATATGCTAATGAGGCTGTCTATTGTCTGGTGGGCGGGCCCAGACTAACCGCTCCAGGCCAGGATATCGAGGTCATGTTGGATATCGAAACTCACAGCACTGATTGCTCAGGAATGGTGAGAGCTAGAGAAAACATGTCCAACCGTGCCGGAATTAGTGGATGCAAAGAGCTGGTGAGGGTGAGGGGGCCGCTTTAAGAAGAAGGACGATGTCTGAAGAAGTCAGGAGGAGAACGGTCATAGACCAGATGTGGAAGGAGCAGAATCCCCAGCAGCACAGAGTATTTCAGGAGTATAGCATGCTGATCTTGTGGGATTGCACAGACTGAGAGTGCTCCCCCAGCAGCCCAGAGTATTTCAGGAATATGGTGGGGGGTAGTGACCTGTCCTGTAATGTGATGATGCCACCTGTGTCAGGCGCAGCAGACGTGGCGATGTTTTTGCTTTTTCTCAGGGGTCTTATAATTGGCTGCCACATTAATATTCATGGAGTCTTCCTCCCGGGCGTGCAGGCGCTCTGTGTGTCGGTGACAGCGGCGGTTCTGGAGCAATGTGTGTTTATAGACGGCAGATTGATGACATTTCCCTTCCCCGTCATCTCTTCATATTTACACAATTCGTGGAAATGATTCCCATCCCCCGCCGGCGGTGCTCGGTAATAATGGCAGGAGCCGGGCACAGCGCTCCATTACCTACCCTATAATATTCTATATACTGACATACTGACCCCCGTATAGTGGCCGAGTGTTATGGACCACACTAAAGATATCAGTCATCGCATAAAGAAAAACTGGACAACTTGTTATTGTGTCTCCTTATTGGAAACCTTCTTGTGGTTACCCAAAGAAAACCAACCTTAGCCTCAGTCTGCGTAAAGCGGACCGTGTGCTTGGTCGCTATGTCAGCCATGTTTCTAGCGCACTTAGGCCCGGGTCACATCTGCATTTGGGTTTCCATCACTGTATATGATTTATCTTATGGTTCGGTCATCTGTGTGCGATTGGTTTGGGGTCCTGAGTGGAGGCGACTCCGTGCGCTGTATGGGGGGCCGGCACTGGGTTATCAGTGAGGTCTATGGGCTTTGTATATGGCGGTTGTATTAATGTGTCACCTTTACTTTCAGAGCCGAGAAGACAGAGGTACTGAGTGAAGATCTATTACAAGTGAGTGTAACTCTGTGTATATACTCACACACACAAATATATATATATATACACCTGCTTGCTCAGGTCTGTGGTCCATCAGTCTGCCACCAATGTAATGGGATATCCATCGATATTGGGGGCTTGGGGACGGGGGCAGGTCTGCATAAGGACTGTACAAGCAGTTGGGATATATCATACATGTTACATGTTACATAGGCTGGAGGTTTATTCATTCGCTTTCCTGCTCCTTTTCAGGTTGAGAAACGTCTGGAGCTGGTTAAGCAGGTCTCCCACAGCACCCACAAGAAACTTACAGCGTGTTTACAAGGCCAGCAAGGAACAGACACGGATAAGAGATCGGTAAGTCTGTAGGCATAGTGTCCCCGTAACAGTACAGTCCTCAGTGCTCCCATAATAGTACAGTCCTCACTGCTCCCATAATAGTACAGTCCTCAGTGCTCCCATAATAGTACAGTCCTCAGTGCTCCCATAATAGTACAGTCCTCACTGCTCCCATAATAGTACAGTCCTCAGTGCTCCCATAATAGTACAGTCCTCAGTGCTCCCATAATAGTACAGTCCTCAGTGCTGCCATAATAGTACAGTCCTCAGTGCTCCCATAATAGTACAGTCCTCAGTGCTCCATAATAGTACAGTCCTCAGTGCTCCATAATAGTACAGTCCTCAGTGCTCCCATAATAGTACAGTCCTCAGTGCTCCATAATAGTACAGTCCTCAGTGCTCCCATAATAGTACAGTCCTCACTGCTCCCATAATAGTACAGTCCTCAGTGCTCCCATAACAGTACAGTCCTCAGTGCTCCCATAATAGTACAGTCCTCAGTGCTCCCATAGTAGTACAGTCCTCAGTGCTCCCATAGTAGTACAGTCCTCAGTGCTCCCATAGTAGTACAGTCCTCAGTGCTCCCATAATAGTACAGTCCTCAGTGCTCCATAATAGTACAGTCCTCCCATAGTAGTACAGTCCTCAGTGCTCCCATAATAGTACAGTCCTCAGTGCTCCCATAATAGTACAGTCCTCAGTGCTCCCATAGTAGTACAGTCCTCAGTGCTCCCATAATAGTACAGTCCTCACTGCTCCCATAATAGTACAGTCCTCAGTGCTCCCATAATAGTACAGTCCTCAGCTCAGTGCTCCCATAGTAGTACAGTCCTCAGTGCTCCCATAATAGTACAGTCCTCAGTGCTCCCATAACAGTACAGTCCTCACTGCTCCCATAATAGTACAGTCCTCAGTGCTCCCATAATAGTACAGTCCTCAGTGCTCCCATAATAGTACAGTCCTCAGTGCTCCCATAATAGTACAGTCCTCAGTGCTGCCATAATAGTACAGTCCTCAGTGCTCCCATAACAGTACAGTCCTCAGTGCTCCCATAATAGTACAGTCCTCAGTGCTCCCATAATAGTACAGTCCTCAGTGTCCCCGTAACAGTACAGTCCTCAGTGCTCCCATAATAGTACAGTCCTCACTGCTCCCATAATAGTACAGTCCTCACTGCTCCCATAATAGTACAGTCCTCAGTGCTCCCATAATAGTACAGTCCTCAGTGCTCCCATAGTAGTACAGTCCTCAGTGCTCCCATAGTAGTACAGTCCTCAGTGCTCCCATAATAGTACAGTCCTCAGTGCTCCCATAATAGTACAGTCCTCAGTGCTGCCATAATAGTACAGTCCTCAGTGCCCCCATAATAGTACAGTCCTCAGTGCTCCCATAATAGTACAGTCCTCACTGCTCCCATAATAGTACAGTCCTCAGTGCTCCCATAATAGTACAGTCCTCAGTGCTCCCATAATAGTACAGTCCTCAGTGCTCCCATAATAGTACAGTCCTCAGTGCTGCCATAATAGTACAGTCCTCAGTGCCCCCATAATAGTACAGTCCTCAGTGCTCCCATAATAGTACAGTCCTCACTGCTCCCATAATAGTACAGTCCTCACTGCTCCCATAATAGTACAGTCCTCAGTGCTCCCATAATAGTACAGTCCTCACTGCTCCCATAATAGTACAGTCCTCAGTGCTCCCATAATAGTACAGTCCTCAGTGCTCCCATAACAGTACAGTCCTCAGTGCTGCCATAATAGTACAGTCCTCAGTGTCCCCGTAACAGTACAGTCCTCAGTGCTCCCATAATAGTACAGTCCTCAGTGCTCCCATAATAGTACAGTCCTCAGCTCAGTGCTCCCATAGTAGTACAGTCCTCAGTGCTCCCATAGTAGTACAGTCCTCAGTGCTCCCATAGTAGTACAGTCATCAGTGCTCCCATAATAGTACAGTCCTCAGTGCTGCCATAATAGTACAGTCCTCACTGCTCCATAATAGTACAGTCCTCAGTGCTCCCATAATAGTACAGTCCTCAGTGCTCCCATAATAGTACAGTCCTCAGTGCTCCCATAATAGTACAGTCCTCAGTGCTCCCATAATAGTACAGTCCTCAGTGCTGCCATAATAGTACAGTCCTCAGTGCCCCCATAATAGTACAGTCCTCAGTACTCCCATAATAGTACAGTCCTCAGTGCTCCCATAATAGTACAGTCCTCAGTGCTCCCATAATAGTACAGTCCTCACTGCTCCCATAACAGTAAAGTCCTCAGTGCTCCCATAATAGTACAGTCCTCAGTGCTCCCATAGTAGTACAGTCCTCAGTGCTCCCATAGTAGTACAGTCCTCAGTGCTCCCATAATAGTACAGTCCTCAGTGCTGCCATAATAGTACAGTCCTCAGTGCTCCATAATAGTACAGTCCTCAGTGCTCCCATAGTAGTACAGTCCTCAGTGCTCCCATAGTAGTACAGTCCTCAGTGCTCCCATAGTAGTACAGTCCTCAGTGCTCCCATAGTAGTACAGTCCTCAGTGCTCCCATAATAGTACAGTCCTCAGTGCTGCCATAATAGTACAGTCCTCAGTGCTCCATAATAGTACAGTCCTCAGTGCTCCCATAATAGTACAGTCCTCAGTGCTCCCATAGTAGTACAGTCCTCAGTGCTCCATAATAGTACAGTCCTCAGTGCTGCCATAATAGTACAGTCCTCAGTGCTCCCATAATAGTACAGTCCTCAGTGCTCCCATAGTAGTACAGTCCTCAGTGCTCCCATAATAGTACAGTCCTCAGTGCTCCCATAATAGTACAGTCCTCAGTGCTCCCATAATAGTACAGTCCTCAGTGCTCCATAATAGTACAGTCCTCCCATAGTAGTACAGTCCTCAGTGCCCCCATAATAGTACAGTCCTCAGTGCTCCCATAGTAGTACAGTCCTCAGTGCTCCCATAGTAGTACAGTCCTCAGTGCTCCCATAGTAGTACAGTCCTCAGTGCTCCCATAATAGTACAGTCCTCAGTGCTCCCATAGTAGTACAGTCCTCAGTGCTCCCATAATAGTACAGTCCTCACTGCTCCCATAGTAGTACAGTCCTAAGTGCTCCCATAATAGTACAGTCCTCAGTGCTCCCTTAATAGTACAGTCCTCAGTGCTCCCATAATAGTACAGTCCTCAGTGCTCCCATAATAGTACAGTCCTCAGTGCTCCCATAATAGTACAGTCCTCAGTGCTCCCATAGTAGTACAGTCCTCAGTGCTCCCATAATAGTACAGTCCTCACTGCTCCCATAATAGTACAGTCCTCAGTGCTCCCATAATAGTACAGTCCTCAGCTCAGTGCTCCCATAGTAGTACAGTCCTCAGTGCTCCCATAATAGTACAGTCCTCAGTGCTCCCATAACAGTACAGTCCTCACTGCTCCCATAATAGTACAGTCCTCAGTGCTCCCATAATAGTACAGTCCTCAGTGCTCCCATAATAGTACAGTCCTCAGTGCTCCCATAACAGTACAGTCCTCAGTGCTCCCATAATAGTACAGTCCTCAGTGCTCCCATAATAGTACAGTCCTCAGTGTCCCCGTAACAGTACAGTCCTCAGTGCTCCCATAATAGTACAGTCCTCACTGCTCCCATAATAGTACAGTCCTCACTGCTCCCATAATAGTACAGTCCTCAGTGCTCCCATAATAGTACAGTCCTCAGTGCTCCCATAGTAGTACAGTCCTCAGTGCTCCCATAGTAGTACAGTCCTCAGTGCTCCCATAATAGTACAGTCCTCAGTGCTCCCATAATAGTACAGTCCTCAGTGCTGCCATAATAGTACAGTCCTCAGTGCCCCCATAATAGTACAGTCCTCAGTGCTCCCATAATAGTACAGTCCTCACTGCTCCCATAATAGTACAGTCCTCACTGCTCCCATAATAGTACAGTCCTCAGTGCTCCCATAATAGTACAGTCCTCACTGCTCCCATAATAGTACAGTCCTCAGTGCTCCCATAATAGTACAGTCCTCAGTGCTCCCATAACAGTACAGTCCTCAGTGCTGCCATAATAGTACAGTCCTCAGTGTCCCCGTAACAGTACAGTCCTCAGTGCTCCCATAATAGTACAGTCCTCAGTGCTCCCATAATAGTACAGTCCTCAGCTCAGTGCTCCCATAGTAGTACAGTCCTCAGTGCTCCCATAGTAGTACAGTCCTCAGTGCTCCCATAGTAGTACAGTCATCAGTGCTCCCATAATAGTACAGTCCTCAGTGCTGCCATAATAGTACAGTCCTCACTGCTCCATAATAGTACAGTCCTCAGTGCTCCCATAATAGTACAGTCCTCAGTGCTCCCATAATAGTACAGTCCTCAGTGCTCCCATAATAGTACAGTCCTCAGTGCTCCCATAATAGTACAGTCCTCAGTGCTGCCATAATAGTACAGTCCTCAGTGCCCCCATAATAGTACAGTCCTCAGTACTCCCATAATAGTACAGTCCTCAGTGCTCCCATAATAGTACAGTCCTCACTGCTCCCATAACAGTAAAGTCCTCAGTGCTCCCATAATAGTACAGTCCTCAGTGCTCCCATAGTAGTACAGTCCTCAGTGCTCCCATAGTAGTACAGTCCTCAGTGCTCCCATAATAGTACAGTCCTCAGTGCTGCCATAATAGTACAGTCCTCAGTGCTCCATAATAGTACAGTCCTCAGTGCTCCCATAGTAGTACAGTCCTCAGTGCTCCCATAGTAGTACAGTCCTCAGTGCTCCCATAGTAGTACAGTCCTCAGTGCTCCCATAGTAGTACAGTCCTCAGTGCTCCCATAGTAGTACAGTCCTCAGTGCTCCCATAATAGTACAGTCCTCAGTGCTGCCATAATAGTACAGTCCTCAGTGCTCCATAATAGTACAGTCCTCAGTGCTCCCATAATAGTACAGTCCTCAGTGCTCCCATAATAGTACAGTCCTCAGTGCTCCCATAGTAGTACAGTCCTCAGTGCTCCATAATAGTACAGTCCTCAGTGCTGCCATAATAGTACAGTCCTCAGTGCTCCCATAATAGTACAGTCCTCAGTGCTCCCATAGTAGTACAGTCCTCAGTGCTCCCATAATAGTACAGTCCTCAGTGCTCCCATAATAGTACAGTCTTCAGTGCTCCCATAGTAGTACAGTCCTCAGTGCCCCCATAATAGTACAGTCCTCAGTGCTCCCATAGTAGTACAGTCCTCAGTGCTCCCATAGTAGTACAGTCCTCAGTGCTCCCATAATAGTACAGTCCTCAGTGCTCCCATAGTAGTACAGTCCTCAGTGCTCCCATAATAGTACAGTCCTCACTGCTCCCATAGTAGTACAGTCCTAAGTGCTCCCATAATAGTACAGTCCTCAGTGCTCCCTTAATAGTACAGTCCTCAGTGCTCCCATAATAGTACAGTCCTCAGTGCTCCCATAATAGTACAGTCCTCAGTGCTGCCATAATAGTACAGTCCTCAGTGCTGCCATAATAGTACAGTCCTCAGTGCTCCCATAATAGTACAGTCCTCAGTGCTCCCATAATAGTACAGTCCTCAGTGCTCCCATAATAGTACAGTCCTCACTGCTCCCATAACAGTACAGTCCTCAGTGCTGCCATAATAGTACAGTCCTCAGTGCCCCCATAATAGTACAGTCCTCAGTGCTGCCATAATAGTACAGTCCTCAGTGCTCCATAATAGTACAGTCCTCAGTGCCCCCATAATAGTACAGTCCTCAGTGCTCCCATAGTAGTACAGTCCTCAGTGCTCCCATAATAGTACAGTCCTCACTGCTCCCATAACAGTACAGTCCTCAGTGCTCCCATAACAGTACAGTCCTCAGTGCTCCCATAATAGTACAGTCCTCAGTGCTCCCATAATAGTACAGTCCTCAGCTCAGTGCTCCCATAGTAGTACAGTCCTCAGTGTTCCCATAATAGTACAGTCCTCAGTGCTCCCATAGTAGTACAGTCCTCAGTGCTGCCATAATAGTACAGTCCTCAGTGCTCCCATAATAGTACAGTCCTCAGTGCTCCCATAGTAGTACAGTCCTCAGTGTTCCCATAATAGTACAGTCCTCAGTGCTCCCATAGTAGTACAGTCCTCAGTGCTGCCATAATAGTACAGTCCTCAGTGCTCCCATAATAGTACAGTCCTCAGTGCTCCCATAATAGTACAGTCCTCAGTGCCCCCATAATAGTACAGTCCTCAGTGCCCCCATAATAGTACAGTCCTCAGTGCCGCCATAATAGTACAGTCCTCAGTGCTCCCATAACAGTACAGTCCTCAGTGCTCCCATAATAGTACAGTCCTCAGCTCAGTGCTCCCATAGTAGTACAGTCCTCAGTGCTGCAATAATAGTACAGTCCTCAGTGCTCCCATAATAGTACAGTCCTCAGTGCTCCCATAATAGTACAGTCCTCAGTGCTCCCATAGTAGTACAGTCCTCAGTGCTCCCATAATAGTACAGTCCTCAGTGCTCCCATAGTAGTACAGTCCTCAGTGCTCCATAATAGTACAGTCCTCAGTGCTGCCATAATAGTACAGTCCTCAGTGCTCCCATAATAGTACAGTCCTCAGTGCTCCCATAGTAGTACAGTCCTCAGTGCTCCCATAATAGTACAGTCCTCAGTGCTCCCATAATAGTACAGTCCTCAGTGCTCCCATAATAGTACAGTCCTCAGTGCTCCATAATAGTACAGTCCTCCCATAGTAGTACAGTCCTCAGTGCCCCCATAATAGTACAGTCCTCAGTGCTCCCATAGTAGTACAGTCCTCAGTGCTCCCATAGTAGTACAGTCCTCAGTGCTCCCATAGTAGTACAGTCCTCAGTGCTCCCATAATAGTACAGTCCTCAGTGCTCCCATAGTAGTACAGTCCTCAGTGCTCCCATAATAGTACAGTCCTCACTGCTCCCATAGTAGTACAGTCCTAAGTGCTCCCATAATAGTACAGTCCTCAGTGCTCCCTTAATAGTACAGTCCTCAGTGCTCCCATAATAGTACAGTCCTCAGTGCTCCCATAATTGTACAGTCCTCAGTGCTGCCATAATAGTACAGTCCTCAGTGCTGCCATAATAGTACAGTCCTCACTGCTCCCATAACAGTACAGTCCTCAGTGCTCCCATAATAGTACAGTCCTCAGTGCTCCCATAATAGTACAGTCCTCAGTGCTCCCATAATAGTACAGTCCTCACTGCTCCCATAACAGTACAGTCCTCAGTGCTGCCATAATAGTACAGTCCTCAGTGCCCCCATAATAGTACAGTCCTCAGTGCTGCCATAATAGTACAGTCCTCAGTGCTCCATAATAGTACAGTCCTCAGTGCCCCCATAATAGTACAGTCCTCAGTGCTCCCATAGTAGTACAGTCCTCAGTGCTCCCATAATAGTACAGTCCTCACTGCTCCCATAACAGTACAGTCCTCAGTGCTCCCATAATAGTACAGTCCTCAGTGCTCCCATAATGGTACAGTCCTCAGTGCTCCCATAATAGTACAGTCCTCAGCTCAGTGCTCCCATAGTAGTACAGTCCTCAGTGCTCCCATAACAGTACAGTCCTCAGTGTTCCCATAATAGTACAGTCCTCAGTGCTCCCATAGTAGTACAGTCCTCAGTGCTGCCATAATAGTACAGTCCTCAGTGCTCCCATAATAGTACAGTCCTCAGTGCTCCCATAGTAGTACAGTCCTCAGTGTTCCCATAATAGTACAGTCCTCAGTGCTCCCATAGTAGTACAGTCCTCAGTGCTGCCATAATAGTACAGTCCTCAGTGCTCCCATAATAGTACAGTCCTCAGTGCTCCCATAATAGTACAGTCCTCAGTGCCCCCATAATAGTACAGTCCTCAGTGCCCCCATAATAGTACAGTCCTCAGTGCCGCCATAATAGTACAGTCCTCAGTGCTCCCATAACAGTACAGTCCTCAGTGCTCCCATAATAGTACAGTCCTCAGCTCAGTGCTCCCATAGTAGTACAGTCCTCAGTGCTGCAATAATAGTACAGTCCTCAGTGCTCCCATAACAGTACAGTCCTCAGTGCTCCCATAATAGTACAGTCCTCAGCTCAGTGCTCCCATAGTAGTACAGTCCTCAGTGCTGCAATAATAGTACAGTCCTCAGTGCTCCCATAATAGTACAGTCCTCAGTGCTCCCATAATAGTACAGTCCTCAGTGCTCCCATAATAGTACAGTCCTCAGTGCTCCCATAATAGTACAGTCCTCAGTGCTCCCATAATAGTACAGTCCTCAGTGCTGCCATAATAGTACAGTCCTCAGTGCTCCCATAGTAGTACAGTCCTCAGTGCTCCCATAATAGTACAGTCCTCAGTGCTCCCATAGTAGTACAGTCCTCAGTGCTCCCATAATAGTACA
The DNA here is from genome assembly GCF_031893055.1 of Leptodactylus fuscus. Taxonomy (NCBI): domain Eukaryota; kingdom Metazoa; phylum Chordata; class Amphibia; order Anura; family Leptodactylidae; genus Leptodactylus; species Leptodactylus fuscus. Next base: position 6,889,820 of record NC_134270.1, read on the forward strand.
GTCCTCAGTGCTGCCATAATAGTACAGTCCTCAGTGCTCCCATAATAGTACAGTCCTCAGTGCTCCATAATAGTACAGTCCTCAGCTCAGTGCTCCCATAGTAGTACAGTCCTCAGTGCTCCATAATAGTACAGTCCTCAGTGCTCCCATAGTAGTACAGTCCTCAGTGCTCCCATAATAGTACAGTCCTCAGTGCTCCCATAATAGTACAGTCCTCAGCTCAGTGCTCCCATAGTAGTACAGTCCTCAGTGCTCCATAATAGTACAGTCCTCAGTGCTCCCATAATAGTACAGTCCTCAGTGCTCCCATAGTAGTACAGTCCTCAGTGCTCCCATAATAGTACAGTCCTCAGTACTCCCATAATAGTACAGTCCTCAGTGCTCCCATAATAGTACAGTCCTCAGTGCTCCCATAGTAGTACAGTCCTCAGTGCTGCCATAATGGTACAGTCCTCAGTGCTCCCATAGTAGTACAGTCCTCACTGCTCCCATAATAGTACAGTCCTCAGTGCTCCCATAATAGTACAGTCCTCAGTGCTCCCATAATAGTACAGTCCTCAGTGCTCCCATAATAGTACAGTCCTCAGTGCTCCCATAATAGTACAGTCCTCAGTGCTCCCATAGTAGTACAGTCCTCAGTGCTCCCATAATAGTACAGTCCTCAGTGCTCCATAATAGTACAGTCCTCAGTGCTCCCATAATAGTACAGTCCTCAGTGCCCCCATAATAGTACAGTCCTCAGTGCTGCCATAATAGTACAGTCCTCAGTGCTCCCATAACAGTACAGTCCTCAGCTCAGTGCTCCCATAGTAGTACAGTCCTCAGTGCTCCCATAATAGTACAGTCCTCAGCTCAGTGCTCCCATAGTAGTACAGTCCTCAGTGCTCCCATAATAGTACAGTCCTCAGTGCTCCCATAATAGTACAGTCCTCAGTGCTCCCATAATAGTACAGTCCTCAGTGCTGCCATAATAGTACAGTCCTCAGTGCTGCCATAATAGTACAGTCCTCAGTGCTCCCATAATAGTACAGTCCTCAGTGCTCCCATAATAGTACAGTCCTCAGTGCTCCCATAGTAGTACAGTCCTCAGTGCTGCCATAATAGTACAGTCCTCAGTGCTCCCATAATAGTACAGTCCTCAGTGCTCCCATAGTAGTACAGTCCTCAGTGCTCCATAATAGTACAGTCCTCAGTGCTCCCATAATAGTACAGTCCTCAGTGCTCCATAATAGTACAGTCCTCAGTGCTCCCATAATAGTACAGTCCTCAGTGCTCCCATAATAGTACAGTCCTCAGTGCTCCATAATAGTACAGTCCTCAGTGCTCCCATAATAGTACAGTCCTCAGTGCTCCCATAGTAGTACAGTCCTCAGTGCTCCATAATAGTACAGTCCTCAGTGCTCCCATAATAGTACAGTCCTCAGTGCTCCCATAATAGTACAGTCCTCAGTGCTGCCATAATAGTACAGTCCTCAGTGCTCCCATAATAGTACAGTCCTCAGTGCTCCCATAATAGTACAGTCCTCAGTGCTCCCATAGTAGTACAGTCCTCAGTGCTCCATAATAGTACAGTCCTCAGTGCTCCCATAATAGTACAGTCCTCAGTGCTCCCATAATAGTACAGTCCTCAGTGCTGCCATAATAGTACAGTCCTCAGTGCTCCCATAGTAGTACAGTCCTCAGTGCTCCATAATAGTACAGTCCTCAGTGCTCCCATAATAGTACAGTCCTCAGTGCTCCCATAATAGTACAGTCCTCACTGCTCCCATAATAGTACAGTCCTCAGTGCTCCCATAATAGTACAGTCCTCAGTGCTCCCATAATAGTACAGTCCTCAGTGCTCCCATAATAGTACAGTCCTCAGTGCTCCCATAATAGTACAGTCCTCAGTGCTCCCATAGTAGTACAGTCCTCAGTGCTCCCATAATAGTACAGTCCTCAGTGCTGCCATAATAGTACAGTCCTCAGTGCTCCCATAGTAGTACAGTCCTCAGTGCTCCCATAGTAGTACAGTCCTCAGTGCTCCCATAATAGTACAGTCCTCAGTGCTCCCATAATAGTACAGTCCTCAGTGCTCCCATAATAGTACAGTCCTCAGTGCTCCCATAGTAGTACAGTCCTCAGTGCTCCATAATAGTACAGTCCTCAGTGCTCCCATAATAGTACAGTCCTCAGTGCTCCCATAGTAGTACAGTCCTCAGTGCTCCCATAATAGTACAGTCCTCAGTGCTCCCATAATAGTACAGTCCTCAGTGCTGCCATAATAGTACAGTCCTCAGTGCTCCCATAATAGTACAGTCCTCAGTGCTCCCATAATAGTACAGTCCTCAGTGCTCCCATAATAGTACAGTCCTCAGTGCTCCATAATAGTACAGTCCTCAGCTCAGTGCTCCCATAATAGTACAGTCCTCAGTGCTCCCATAATAGTACAGTCCTCAGTGCTCCCATAATAGTACAGTCCTCAGCTCAGTGCTCCCATAATAGTACAGTCCTCAGTGCTCCCATAGTAGTACAGTCCTCACTGCTCCCATAATAGTACAGTCCTCAGTGCTGCCATAGTAGTACAGTCCTCAGTGCTCCCATAATAGTACAGTCCTCAGTGCTCCCATAGTAGTACAGTCCTCAGTGCTCCCATAGTAGTACAGTCCTCACTGCTCCCATAGTAGTACAGTCCTCAGTGCTGCCATAGTAGTACAGTCCTCAGTGCTCCCATAATAGTACAGTCCTCAGTGCTCCCATAGTAGTACAGTCCTCAGTGCTCCCATAGTAGTACAGTCCTCAGTGCTCCCATAATAGTACAGTCCTCAGTGCTCCCATAATAGTACAGTCCTCAGTGCTCCCATAATAGTACAGTCCTCAGCTCAGTGCTCCCATAATAGTACAGTCCTCAGTGCTCCCATAGTAGTACAGTCCTCACTGCTCCCATAATAGTACAGTCCTCAGCTCAGTGCTCCCATAGTAGTACAGTCCTCAGTGCTCCATAATAGTACAGTCCTCAGTGCTCCCATAATAGTACAGTCCTCAGTGCTGCCATAATAGTACAGTCCTCAGTGCTCCCATAATAGTACAGTCCTCAGTGCTCCCATAATAGTACAGTCCTCAGTGCTCCCATAATAGTGCCCCAGTGATTGTGCACAGTCTTAGTGACCCCAAATTCTCACCAGATACCCCATCACAGGTACATTTACCACCCCCATTTCTACCTACAGGATGTTACATCTGAGGAGCTAGTCAGTGACTAATAATTAGTAAGAGAAAGCTACATGTGGGAAGTCACAGTGACCTCCCATATGTAGCTTTCTCTTACAGAGGCTGTAGTCACATCCAGAGCTGCATTCAGTCACATCCAGAGCTGCATTCAGTGTTCCCAGCTGCACTTCCCTCTATATGTATCTGTATAGAGATCGTCCCTTCTAAGTGCACTGGGGGTGGAGACTGTTACACCAGATGCCGGTGACTGTGGAATCTCAGCAGATACATAAATGCAGCTTTGAATGTAACTGGAGAATAAGACACAATGTCTGCTTCTAATATGAAGCCACGGTTAGGCAGACACCGGATTACAATATTATAACTCACTTTCCCTTTTCTTATCTATTTCTCTGTTTTCCGCCAGAAAAAGTTACCTCTGATCACCTTGGCGCAGTGCCTGATGGAGGGCTCGGCCGTCTTAGGGGATGACTCTCTGCTTGGGTGAGACTGTCGGATTCTTCTTCCCGTTCCTTTATCCTTCTCCTTGTTCTCAGCACGTCTCACTACACTGAGCAGTTATGTACGCCGCCATGAGCGCTCTGCCGTTTTCTAAATTGGTTTTTCTTGTTCCGCTTTAGGAAGATGCTGAAGTTGTGCGGGGAAGCGGAGGACAAACTGGCGCAGGAGCTCATCCACTTCGAGCAGGAGGTAGAGAGGGATGTGGTGGAGCCGCTGTTTGTGCTCGCAGAGGTACGTGGCAGATGTATACGCGTATTATAAAGCCTGGCACACATAGAGCGAATGTGTCACCAAAAAAATCATTTATTTTTTTTCAACCAAGTTCATATTTTTTAAGAAATTTTTAATATATTTTTTTTAATTTTCACTTTTTTTTTTTTTTTTTAAAGTCAATTTTCACTCTTGTTACTACGCCTAATAATGGATTGACACTTGCCAGTTCAGTTACATCACAGACACTATTGCAACAGAAGATAGATAAGACCACTGATCCATTGTTACATCCATTACTGACAATGGATGATGTCACAGATTAGCTCCTCCCCCCCATGGTGCACAAGAGCTGAGCGGCAGTACCCCGGCATGGCCACTACACAGTATACAGCTGGTTGGTGAGGGTGCCTGGTGTCTAATACTGTAGACCCATCAATATCTAGGCTTGGATAATCCCTTTAATAGGTTAAAAGGTTCCTGTCTGTCTCCTTATTGATTCCTATGTCTTCCCTATTTCAGGTGGAGATCCCCAATATCCAAAAACAGAGGAAACACTTAGCCAAATTAGTCTTAGACATGGATTCTTCTAGAGCAAGGTAACTGGCTACATTGTTGTCAGCGGAGACGTCTCGCCACGTCTGTATCTAATCTTACATAGAATGTTATATTGTGTTGCTTTATTTCTCTTGCACTGATCATTCGTTGTCTTGTCCCATACTCTAGTCACCTCCAAAGCTGAGTTGTGATCTTCAGATCAGTATAGGACATTATATGCACCTTAAGGAGGTATCTTCATGTTATTAAAGTGATGTTATATGTCTAGGCCAGGGCTGTGATACTACAACTCCCAGCATGCTCCATTCACCTCTATGGGAGTTCCAAGTACAACAGAGCAAGTGTGCATGCTGGGAGTTGTAGTTGCTGTCCCCTGGCCTAGACATAGGCCACCAGTCCTCCAAGGGGTTCACTATTATACCCTGCATGTTGAATGGGGTCGTCTACAGGTCCCTAAACTCCCTGGTGGCCGGTGCTGCGGGTGTGCAGGAGTAACATAGAAGGGGCCGCAGCACTGGTGACTCTTCATTCTTAGGATGTGGGAGGATCTAGAGGTCAGAGCCCGACTGACCATAACTCGATGGCATTTCCTTTTCAGTGTCACAACACGTAGTAAAATGACTGGTCACCGCTGCCCCCTGCTGGCTCACTGTTTAAACATATTGGGTCAGTCTGATGGATTTGTGGCCAGTTGCATAGGGCACATCTGTCTTCAGGTTTTTGAATCTAGCACCAGGAATGGGGGCCCCATTTTTTGTCTCTGCTGTCCTAGGCCTTCTCCTCTGTGCATGGGATACATCATGGGGTCTGAATATATGGAAATGACTTACTTGACTATGGGATCCCTAGCTTATATAAGTAAGGGCCAGATTTCCCATTACGGCCTGACTTTTATGTAACACATATGAACAGCTCAGGCCCTGAGTGACTCACAGATGAGACAATAAAGCGCACGGAGACGCTGGCACTTCACTGCGGAGGTGAGTCACTCTGCTCAGAAGGAACCAAAGCATCTGAGATATTGCAGGCAGGAGAATAGTCAGGACACAATGGCTGAAATCAAAGCCTGGCAATTAGTGAGGTGAGGCTAGGGGGGTAATTAGTGCCGGGCTCATAGACATGGAGCGTTCAGGTTGTCACTGTTATTGAAGACTTGTCCCTTGTCATGTGCAGGTGGCAGCAATCTGCTAAGTCATCCGGGATCTCCAGCAACCTGCAACCCTCTGGAGCCAAGGCTGATGCACTCAGGGAAGAGATGGAAGAGGCGGCAAACCGTGTGGAGATCTGTAGGGTGGGCCTAGCAATATTCCTGATTTTTTTTGTCATGGTCTTTATATATGTAGTTTATATTCATCTATTCCTGTTGCAAAGGAAATGCACACGTACTGAATTTATGGTGGGCTTAGCTTATACACAGTGACTGATCTGAACAAAGCAGAGCTGCAGGGTAAAGCATGGGAAAATAAGCAGCAACCTGTACCTATGATGAGACAGGAGGTGGAGTTCAGATTGCTTCAGACTCCAATAGGCAATGGAAATCACATTCTTTTATTCTCTACTGCTTCTTGGAGATCAATCTCCATCGTTGTCTCTGAAGGGATAGTGTTTCACATACTGGGCAGTAGATAATGCAGGGTCAATGAGCACTAACTTACATATTTTAATGGAGGAAGCATGTAGGCAGCTGTAAAAAGAGGCAATATCTGTGAGAGAGGAGAGGAATCATGGGAGCTGTAGTCCACTTTACTCATCCATTGTCCGCAAACCCTAGCAGCCTGGAACCAACTGTGCTGCACAGCGCAGGGCAAGATAATGAAATGTATAATAGTTACCGCAAGCCTTAGCAGCCTGGAAACAACTGTGCTGCACAGTGCAGGGCAAGATAATGAAATGTATAATAGTTACCGCAAGCCTTAGCAGCCTGGAAACAACTGTGCTGCACAGAGCTGTGCAAGATAATGAAATGTATAATAGTTATCGCAAGCCTTAGCAGCCTGGAAACAACTGTGCTGCACAGCGCAGGGCAAGATAATGAAATGTATAATAGTTACCGCAAGCCTTAGCAGCCTGGAAACAACTGTGCTGCACAGCGCAGGGCAAGATAATGAAGATACATAATAGTTACCTGTAATTCATAATTGTGATACATGTTTTGAAAGCCCCAAACCTGATATGCATGTTACGTCTACCACGTTCATGGCTGTTCACGCCGCTGCCTATTAGACATGTCTTCTGTTTCCTTTAGGATCAGCTGTCGGCAGATATGTACAGCTTTGTGGCCAAAGAAATAGACTATGCAAACTACTTTCAGACGGTAAGCTGGTACCGCAAAGCTATAGGGCATGAGTATATAGCTAAGACTACACACAGGTATATACAGTATATAAGAATATGGTTGTGTCTCCTACAGCTAATAGAAGTACAGGCCGAATACCACAGGAAGTCTCTCGCTTTACTGCAAGCCGTACTGCCGCAGATCAAGGCTCAACAGGGTGCGTATTATAGATGTAACGGGGGGTTTGAGCAAAATATGGACCCAAGCACAAATTCATATCGAGCAGCGGCGAAAGTGCCTCAGTATCGGGACTCGAGACCATTTGGGGAAAATGTAGCACATCGTTCCCAAAAATTCAGATTTTGCAGTCACATATAAGGTTTAGTAGTTCTGCAAGTTACACCTTCTCTGCGTGGCCACAAGTCGCTATCCTTATGTTAAAGGTCCAGCGTGAGTGGAAGTAAAGTAACAGCTTCTAGCACAGTAATCTTATAGCCTCTCATAAGGATAGGTCATCAGCGTCACAATAGGAGGGGTACAACACCTGACACCCCTACTGATCAGCTCTTTCAAGAGGCTGCAGCATTGAATGAGCATTTCAGTCTCTTTGCTACTTACAGTGCACAGCGCCACTTGCCGCTTAGTGGCTGTGCTTGGTATTGCAGCTCAGCACCTTTCACTTGAATGGAACTGAGCAGGAGAAACACCCTGTAACGGATTAAAGTGACATCACAGACCTGTGACGTGGAAGCACTTGCCCAAGTGCACAGATTTTCTGTCTATACCTTTCTATATGGTAGACATATCTGGGTTTAACCCTTCGTTTTGCCCCACGAGCAATGTCTGTACATCTTTCTTGGAAATGGTTCTTCATTGTCCTTCTCCTTTCAGAGGCCTGGATTGAAAAGCCATCATTCGGGAAGCCCTTAGATGAACATCTGACAGTCAGCGGCCGGGAGATTGCTTTCCCCATCGAGGCCTGTGTCACTATGCTCCTGGAGTGTGGAATGCAGGAGGAGGTAGGACCGAGCCGTCGCCCTGATGTGCGCCATTTACAGCTGGGCCTGTTTACTGTAAACTAGACGCCAGCTGTTGTTATTCTCCTCTAGTATGGGGCCCATCGCACGCAGATCAGTAGCACCAAGGCCAAGGCATATGGACGTGTCACCTTAGAGGCGGCCTGTGACATCCTAAACCCTTTGCATCACATCCGTGCGCTCTAATAGAGTCTCACAGATATATATACATACTGTATATATAGTACTGAGTAAGGGTTCCCATATACAGAGGGTACATGGATATAGATTAATAGAAAGTGCAGGTGCTGACAGGGGATCGGCTAAACGGCAAATTTGTCCAAAACTCCCATTACGCAACTAAAGACCGCCATGTCACCCTGCAACGCATCCACCAATATAAGAGAATGGAGTCACACTGTGACCCTGACGGTGCTGCAGCTACGACTTCAAGTTGCAAAAAGCTAAAGGAGTTGCAGCTCAGCACCCTCAGGGTCACAGTGTGACTCCATTCTCGTATATTGGTAACAGATATATACAGTATATTGGTGACACATCGTTAGTCCTCATGGCCAAAGTCACCCAGTGTAGCCCTAGTCTAATCCGCTTGTGTTTACTTCAGGTCAATGCACCATGCACTAGCATCCTAATGCTGCAAATACTTTACTGGTCTAGAATTAAAGCAAGTCTTCTACTCCAATCACATCTAAGGCTGCATCAAAATTGCACAACTTTATCTTTTATGGGCTAAAGGATCTTGCGTCTTCTTCCAGTTCCCAGTTAGCACGGTGCATGTTGTACTGTAGTGCATTGTGGCAGATGCAGTGTTTGCACCGGACATTGGAATAGAAAAAGCGACATCTCCCACAATGCAGCGCAGCACAATTTAGTGCATTTGTTGGATGTCTAACATAAACAAGGTTTTATTGACAGCAAGCAGAGATCCTAAGAACGGTGCAGATAAGTATATTAGAAAGCTGCAGAGCTAGGAAGTTGCAGGAGCCCTGTTGTCAGCCTCCATATTTCCTCCTGTCACATCTGCTCACACGAGAACACGCTCTCTCGCCTCCCGATCCTTCACAGTTTATAAAACATACTTCCAAGTTAATTTAAGGTCAGAGGAAAAGGGAGAGGACAGGAATGGCAGAGCTTTGAAATCCCGCAGCTGGGACTCATTTCCACTTCCCGTGGGGTCGCTTGCATTCCTCGCAGCGCTTCACTATGTGCAAAATCTGTGACGAGGACATTACTGGTGAATGTGAACTGTAAGAGGAGAAGACGCCATACAGAGGAGATGACTGCACAGGCCCACGGCAAGTCACTCCACTCTAGCGCCACCTTATGGAAGGAGCACTCTGCAGATCAGTGTCTGTGACATTGACTGGGATTAAAGCCAAACCAGAACATCTCCTCCAAAAGGAAGGGGAACTCGACCGCAGGGTAATGGTTGGGGTAGGTGAGAGGTCAGAGTAGCATCCATAACCATCCCTCATATCATTATTACATGGTGCTAGCTACTTTTGGGTTCTACATCTTTGATTTAAAGGGGTTGCCTATGTTAAAGGGATCAGTTATTTTATTTCCAATGTGTACAAGTAGGGTGAGGAGGATTTATGTACCCTGCAAGTATATAGTATCTAGCACTTCTGCGTCATTGTCTTAGGCCTCATGCACAGGCCAAGGCTCTCCCGGTACAGAGTCAGATGCATCGGATCTGAGTGGAGCAGAACCCTCCTTTAAAGTCAGTGGAGGACGGATAGCACTCAGAAAACACTCAGATGTCATTCAGGTGTTTTCGGCTATAACATCGCCCCCTCGGCCTGGCCCTTGGTCGTGTACATGCCGCCTAACACTTGTCACCTCTGACTTCTCCAAGGACGGCTCTTCTACTCTGGTCCTCAAAATGGCCATTGATGGAGCAGCAGGTGACACAACCCCACCTAATACACCGCTCACTGCTGTGTCCTGGTGTGTCAGACTAAGGTACCTTGTACACCAGCAGTAGGGAACGTACGGCTCTCCAGCTGTTGCAAAACTACAACTCCCAGCATGCATACCTGCACTGCTGTTGTTGGAACTCCCATGGAAGTGAATGGAGCATGCTGGGAGTTGTAGTTTCACAGAAGCTGGAGAGCCGAAGGTTCCCTATCCCTGTTGTACACACTTGTTATCCAGATCTTCTCCAAGGACGGGTTTCCACTTATATCCTCAAAACATCCGCTGAAGCCTCGGCACAGGGTGTGTAACACGCTAAGCCTATGCTAGTTTCCTTGGTATAATATTTTCCTCTATTACAAGCCCTGATGTGTGAGGTCACAGGGGTCAGCGAGGTCAACTGCTGTGAAACTACAACTCCCAGCATGCACATGTTTCTCAAAACTCCCATAGAAGTGAATGGAACATGCTGGGAATTGTAGTTACACAACAGCGGACGTGCTGAAGGTTGCTGACCCCTGGAGCGGCCGCCTGTTCTGCTCCATTTTTGGGGTAGCCTATCAGAAACCTGGAGAGTAGTGTAGATATTGGCCATGAGGGGAGGAGACATGATGCAGGCACTGATGTACGGGGAGGTAACGTCCTGGTTCCCGCCATCAGTGGCGATTTATGGGCCAACCCAGATAATAATGTAGATAGAGTCCATGAGGAGATACTACAACTCCCAGCATGCTCCACAGATGTATAAGAGATATAGATGTGCCTGCTGATACTTGTAGTTTCACAGCCGTTCACGTGCTGACTGCAGGAACTAGTTTGGCGCCCTCTGAGCATGGTGCGGTGTGTAGGTTTTGTATTTTCCATGGGGCACCTTTTCAATCATTGTCTCCCATGGGTGTCTGGTTACGTTAGAGGGTATCCCATGTCCCCATTCATTGTTATTACCCCCGTGGCTGTAGCTAAATGTGTTCAGGTTCTGATCAGACTCCTTAGTGGTCATGTGACACCATCTTATGACTTCTGAGAAAATGGATAAGACGGTCACATGACTATAAATCCAGGCCGGACCTGGTGACACCATACAGCCCAGGACATACCGCCCTCCATTCCCACAGCAGGGTAGATTCATGTCACTTCACACCACGGACAGTGGCCCGTAAATTTACGTATTTTTGCAATACAAAGGGTAAACTTTGCAAATCTGGTGGCATAAAATGCTTCTAAATGAGCCGCCATGTAAGAGCGTGCAACCCCGTGAGGGCGCGGAAAGTGAAGAGGAGTTTAAGGCCTCAGATTCCGCCCCGTGTTGCGACCCAGTGCATGTCATGGTGGAGCGTTGTGTAGTCCGCCCGCTGGCTATTAGCAAGACAGGCCATGGTATTGCAGTATACTGGAGATGGCGGTATATACTGGTTGCTCTACCTGAGGACTTTAGGTAACGTATGGGGGGACTGGAGACGCAGATCCTTTATTCTAAGGCGGTGACCTGATTCCTCCCGTTGCTTTCTTTGCAGCAGTCTCCATTGCAGTTTGCAGGCATCGACCATAGTGCAGTGGCAGAGACTGGACGGAGAAGGACTATGCAGTAGATAGCGGCAGCCTAAAATATTGCTTTGTCTGTGTAACACGACCATTACTGCATCGCAAATGCATCGAATCAGCGGTTTAGGTGCAGACGTCGCTTGTGTCGCCCTTCGCTTGTTCTCGTTCTGGGTATAAAGAATCCTGTTCAGCGGTTTCTTGCTTGGATCTGTTTCTGGGACAGCTGGATGAGGACAAGCAAGAAGGCTCGCCAAAGGGGTTGTCACCCAGCTTTTCCATGCTCCAGCATGGCAAATATGATTAGTTATGATGTCCTCATATTACAATGCGATCATACTGAAGAAAAGCCGAAGATGTAACCGATGTCATTATATGTTCTCCGCCATGTGCATACTGTAACGCCTGTGCTCCTTGTCCTCTCTTGTCCTCCAGGGGTTGTTCCGAGTTGCCCCCTCAGCCTCCAAATTAAAGAAGTTGAAAGCTGCCCTGGACTGCTGTGTGGTGGACGTAGCCGAATACTCTGCTGACCCCCACGCTATTGCAGGTTAGACACCAATTGTGGCCGTGGTTTACAGTCCTGAGTGTAGCCCTGGATGATGGAGTCTGAGATGAGGAGGGAGCACTGCTTATTGCTGATATGCAAATGAGCTATTTGGAGCAACTAATGAGTTACGATCCCCAGTGCTCTAAAGATCTTATTTACATATTGACAGGAACAGTGACCTGAACCTGTCTGCAGGGCGGCGATGTGCTCGGTCTAGTCACAGACTCCAACCAAAGTTATTACTCCAGTGTATATCGCATATGTGTATTGTATATCTATATTGTATATGCAGTAACATTCCTGTTCATTATCCCACAGCTTGGCCTTGTTTTCAGGTTAGACTCCATTAAAGATTATACTATTTGTTTCAGGGGCATTGAAGTCTTATCTCCGGGAGCTTCCAGAACCCCTCATGACATTTGAACTTTATGAAGAATGGATCCAAGCTTCCAAGTGAGTTTAATATGTCTGCACCTTACCCCTCTCCAAAACTTACTGGAAATATACAATAATAATATCACAAAGTCTATATGATAAGTTGGTTCACTGTGTACATACATTACATTACTTATCCTGTATTACACCCCAGAGCTGTGCTCACTATTCTGCTGGTGCAGTCACTGTGTACATACATTACATTACTTATCCTGTATTATACTCCAGAGCTGCACTCACTGTTCTGCTGGTGCAGTCACTGTGTACATACATTACATTACTTATCCTGTATTATACTCCAGAGCTGCGCTCACTATTCTGCTGGTACAGTCACTGTATACATACATTACATTACTTATCCTGTATTATACTCCAGAGCTGCACTCACTATTCTGCTGGTACAGTCACTGTGTACATACATTACATTACTTATCCTGTATTATACTCCAGAGCTGCGCTCACTATTCTGCTGGTACAGTCACTGTGTACATACATTACATTACTTATCCTGTATTATATTCCAGAGCTGCGCTCACTATTCTGCTGGTGCAGTCACTGTGTACATACATTACATTACTTATCCTGTATTATACTCCAGAGCTGCGCTCACTATTCTGCTGGTACAGTCACTGTGTACATACATTACATTACTTATCCTGTATTATACTCCAGAGCTGCGCTCACTATTCTGCTGGTGCAGTCACTGTGTACATACATTACATTACTTATCCTGTATTATACTCCAGAGCTGCGCTCACTATTCTGCTGGTACAGTCACTGTGTACATACATTACATTACTTATCCTGTATTATACTCCAGAGCTGAGCTCACTATTCTGCTGGGGCAGTCACTGTGTACATACATTACATTACTTATCCTGTATTATACTCCAGAGCTGCGCTCACTATTCTGCTGGTGCAGTCACCGTGTACATACATTACATTACTTATCCTGTATTATACTCCAGAGCTGCGCTCACTATTCTGCTGGTACAGTCACCGTGTACATACATTACATTACTTATCCTGTATTATACTCCAGAGCTGCGCTCACTATTCTGCTGGTACAGTCACTGTGTACATACATTACATTACTTATCCTGTATTATACTCCAGAGCTGCACTCACTATTCTGCTGGTCCAGTCACTGTGTACATACATTACATTACTTATCCTGTATTATACTCCAGAGCTGCGCTCACTATTCGGCTGGTGCAGTCACTGTGTACATACATTACATTACTTATCCTGTATTATACTCCAGAGCTGCGCTCACTATTCTGCTGGTACAGTCACTGTGTACATACATTACATTACTTATCCTGTATTATACTCCAGAGCTGCGCTCACTATTCTGCTGGTACAGTCACTGTGTACATACATTACATTACTTATCCTGTATTATACTCCAGAGCTGCGCTCACTATTCTGCTGGTGCAGTCACTGTGTACATACATTACATTACTTATCCTGTATTATATCCCAGAGCTGCGCTCACTACTCTGCTGGTACAGTCACTGTGTACATACATTACATTACTTATCCTGTATTATACTCCAGAGCTGCGCTCACTATGCTGCTGGTGCAGTCACTGTGTACATACATTACATTACATATCCTGTATTATACTCCAGAGCTGCGCTCACTATTCTGCTGGTACAGTCACTGTGTACATACATTACATTACTTATCCTGTATTATACTCCAGAGCTGCGCTCACTATTCTGCTGGTACAGTCACTGTGTACATACATTACATTACTTATCCTGTATTATACTCCAGAGCTGCGCTCACTATTCTGCTGGTACAGTCACTATGTACATACATTACATTACTTATCCTGTATTATACTCCAGAGCTGCGCTCACTATTCTGCTGGTACAGTCACTGTGTACATACATTACATTACTTATCCTGTATTATACTCCAGAGCTGAGCTCACTATTCTGCTGGGGCAGTCACTGTGTACATACATTACATTACTTATCCTGTATTATACTCCAGAGCTGCGCTCACTATTCTGCTGGTGCAGTCACCGTGTACATACATTACATTACTTATCCTGTATTATACTCCAGAGCTGCGCTCACTATTCTGCTGGTACAGTCACCGTGTACATACATTACATTACTTATCCTGTATTATACTCCAGAGCTGCGCTCACTATTCTGCTGGTACAGTCACTGTGTACATACATTACATTACTTATTCTGTATTATACTCCAGAGCTGCACTCACTATTCTGCTGGTCCAGTCACTGTGTACATACATTACATTACTTATCCTGTATTATACTCCAGAGCTGCGCTCACTATTCGGCTGGTGCAGTCACTGTGTACATACATTACATTACTTATCCTGTATTATACTCCAGAGCTGCGCTCACTATTCTGCTGGTACAGTCACTGTGTACATACATTACATTACTTATCCTGTATTATACTCCAGAGCTGCGCTCACTATTCTGCTGGTACAGTCACTGTGTACATACATTACATTACTTATCCTGTATTATACTCCAGAGCTGCGCTCACTATTCTGCTGGTGCAGTCACTGTGTACATACATTACATTACTTATCCTGTATTATATCCCAGAGCTGCGCTCACTACTCTGCTGGTACAGTCACTGTGTACATACATTACATTACTTATCCTGTATTATACTCCAGAGCTGCGCTCACTATGCTGCTGGTGCAGTCACTGTGTACATACATTACATTACATATCCTGTATTATACTCCAGAGCTGCGCTCACTATTCTGCTGGTGCAGTCACTGTGTACATACATTACATTACTTATCCTGTATTATACTCCAGAGCTGCGCTCACTACTCTGCTGGTACAGTCACTGTGTACATACATTACATTACATATCCTGTATTATACTCCAGAGCTGCGCTCACTATTCTGCTGGTGCAGTCACTGTGTACATACATTACATTACTTATCCTGTATTATATCCCAGAGCTGCGCTCACTACTCTGCTGGTACAGTCACTGTGTACATACATTACATTACTTATCCTGTATTATACTCCAGAGCTGCGCTCACTATTCTGCTGGTACAGTCACTGTGTACATACATTACATTACTTATCCTGTATTATACTCCAGAGCTGCGCTCACTATTCTGCTGGTACAGTCACTGTGTACATACATTACATTACTTATCCTGTATTATACTCCAGAGCTGCGCTCACTATTCTGCTGGTACAGTCACTATGTACATACATTACATTACTTATCCTGTATTATACTCCAGAGCTGCACTCACTATTCTGCTGGTGCAGTCACTGTGTACATACATTACATTACTTATCCTGTATTATACTCCAGAGCTGCGCTCACTATTCTGCTGGTGCAGTCACTGTGTACATACATTACATTACTTATCCTGTATTATACTCCAGAGCTGCGCTCACTATTCTGCTCAGTGTATTATTGGAATACCTCATCTCCTCCTATGTACAGAATACCTCCCCAGTTTGTATATATAGAATAAGCTCTTTACACACGTTGACCAAACACATACAGCGTGCTATTCAAATACTATTCGTTCATCTCTAACTTCAATTGTAACTTCTTACAATTGAAGTTAGAGAAGTGCGAATACTATTTGAATAGCGCGATCCCATTGCAATGTATGGAAGCGGCCGGCGGCCACCGCTTAACTCCTCGCGTGCCGCCGCTTCAATCCATCAACCCCTGTCATTTTTTTTCCAGTATAAGAATTCTACCATTAAAAGAAGTTCTTTCCTCTGACCACATTGGAATAGCCTTAAAAAAGGCTATTTGTCTCCTACCTTTTGCCATAGCCAGCGCCGCCTTCTTCCTGAGCTGCGTCCGCCCCTTCTGTGTTGGCTTCTTTGGGCGTCATGGATGACACGTGCGCAGTCGGCTCTGGCTGCGAGAGCCTGTTAAAGCCGACTGCACATGCGTCATCCATGAGGCCCAAAGAAGACAACACAGAAGGGGCGGACGCAGCTCAGGAAGAAGGCGGCGCTGGCTATGGCAAAAGGTAGGAGACGAATAGCCTTTTTTAAGGCTATTCCAACGTGGTCAGAGGAAAGAACTTCTTTTAATGGTAGAATCCCTTTAACTCCTCGCGTGCCGAGCGCTTCCATTCATTTGAATGGAAGCGTGCCATTGAAATGAATAGAAGCGGCTGGCACGCGGGGGGTTAAGCGGCCGCCGGCAAAGTCGGCGTGCCGCCGCTTTCAATCACATATAAGGCACACCGGACAGCGCTGCGCCTTATAGTCCGGTGCTCCTTATATATGAACCTAGACAGGACTATAAGGCGCTCATGGGTAATGCGCCTTATAGTCCTTTTCTAGGTTCATATATAAGGCGCACCAGACTATAAGGCGCAGCGCTGTCCGATGCGCCTTATGTTTACTACGGTATGTCTTACTTTTACTTTTAGACATTTATTATGTCTTACTTTCGGGGTACGTCTTACATTAGCCCACCCCCCAAAAGTCCCACTACGTCTTACTATCGGGGAAACACGGTAACTATGAATCCTACAGTATTGTGATTGCAGCTCTGGAGTGTAATATAGTCTGTAGCAGCTCAGCTTGTTATGGAGATTAATTCTACTGAATGTATTGCCCGGTATTGGGTTGTGTCCGGTTCTCTGTACCCGCCATGCCTCTCTGACCCTGCACCCTTCATGTTCCTCTCACATTGGTCCGTTGGGACAATCATTCTTTTCCCTCCTTTCCCTGCGCAGTATCCAGGACCAGGACAAGAGGCTGCAGGCTTTGTGGAACGCTTGTGAGAAACTTCCGAAATCCAATTATAACAACTTCAAGTAAGTGCTCCAAGTTCTCATAGAGCCCTGTCCGCGCGGTATCGGCCGCCCTGCGCCTCCTGACTTCTAACTCTTCTATCTTGACCTTCGTTTTATTCCAGATACGTCATCAAGTTTCTGTCCAAGTTAACAGAATATCAGGACGCCAACAAGATGACTCCCAGCAATATGGCCATTGTGTTGGGGCCTAATCTTCTGTGGCCACAGGCAGAAGGGTCAGTGATTGGGATTTGGGACGCTCGCCTGAGATCTAGTGTCCGTGTTATTCTGCATTATTGTGGAAACTGTCAGCAAGCAGGTTTATTGCCCCGGATGGGTCTGTCTCTATCATCATTACCTTTATGGTTTTTGCATTGGTGATACATTTAGTTACCACCATGTGGCAGCTGCTTGCGCCCATAATTCCCCCCCCCCCCGCCATGTTGGGTCTGGGGCCATATGGTGTTGTGTTAGGGCAGTACTCCCATTCTCCGGAGTGGTTACGTCTATAACTTCTTTACCTTTCTCTTCTCCCCATGTAGCAATATCACTGAAATGATGACCACCGTGTCCTTACAGATTGTAGGGATCATTGAGCCTATAATCCAACATGCTGACTGGTTCTTCCCAGGCGGTGAGTGCTCGTGGTTAGAGCTCCGTGTCAGGCAGGTGTCTGTAAGCCCAAATGTTTGCCGTCTTCTTCATGCCGATACTTTTTTGTCAACAGAAATAGAGTTTAATGTGACGGGTAACTACGGCAGCCCCGTCCACACCAACCACAATGCCAACTACAGCTCCATGCCCTCTCCGGATATGGATCACTCCGACCGCAAGCAGCACGACCAGGCCCGGCGACCGCTCAGCGTGGCCACCGATAACATGATGCTGGAGTTCTACAAGAAGGATGGGTATAGCCATTTATTTCATTATGTTCAAATCTAAATGTTGCCCTGTCTCATAGGAACAAGACTATGTGGTTAGGGCTGTGTCTGTCAACATGCTTGTTGACTGTTTCCAGTGCCAGCTGGCAGAATGGTGATTCCAGCTCTGGGGTGTAATGCTGGATGTCATTGATCTCCACATTCCTGATCCCATTCCAGCTCTGATTGGTAACAATATAATTATACTCACGTCTATGAACCTTATGGAATGTTTTTGATACATTGTTACTGTATTGGGAATTCCATTGTCTTCCACTTTATGATGCCACCTACAGGCCAGACAGGATATTGCAGTTAGCAGAGGGAGAACTAGCTCTCTAGCGCCACTTATTACTCCTGACCTTAAAAGATGACATTTCGCCCTCTTCGCTGGCTCCCAACCTTTCTGCTCCACAGATTCTGGTGTCGTTGTAATTTTTTCTCTCCACCATTCCCATCATTTCTGTTAGTTTCAGCCCCATATATGCTAATTAGGCTAATGTCAGGTGGGAAGTCCTTCACTGTCTGCTCCATCCTAGGACCGCCCACTTGACTATAGAGACCTGGATGCTGACCTAGCACCACTTGCTCAGGAACGGCGGGGGCTAGAAACAAAATTGCAACTGTGCTAGAATCAGTGGGGCAGCTACTATTGAAGGATTCAAGGAGTTTGGAAGGTATCTATCTTACTAGGAGATCTGCCAGTATGAAGACGCCCTGACAATGAGCATGCAGATAGCTCTCTAGTGCCACCTATTGGAGGCTTCTTCCTGTAAGTCAATGTCCTGGTACAACTGCTGTCCAGAAAGTTGCACGAAATCTGCAATTGCAAGACGGCGCCCGGGCTCATTAATGCGCTGATTAACAAAGCCGTCAGGCGAGGACGGAGCTGAACTTTGCTTTCCTCTTTTCTGCAATCCCTTGCCAAGTATCGAGCGGCGTTCTGCTGGAAACATATGATCTCAGATCACCTACCGGGCGGATTGCGGCGGCTGGGTAGGCAGCCTGTAATAGGTCGTCTTGTTGCTAGGATGTTGTTTCATCTCTGAAGAAAAGTTTAGAGTTTATCAAGATGAAAAGCGAAGCGTCGGTGAATTACCCACCTCCCCTGTGGAGACGAGTGTTTCGCAGCAGTGTTTCAAGCGAGATGCTGGTGGGTGGCGGCTTACCATCGTGCCGATCGTTATTAGCAGAATGGCTACTGATTAGCTTATGCAGCCGGCCGTATAGGTGATGTCGTGTACGAGATGTCATCTGTACGGAGTACGGGTGTGTGGCAGCCAGATAATGCGTATATATAGAGAGAGAGTAGGGAGCGCAGCTCTGAAGCACAGACTGATGCCCTGATAAGTAAAATGGGTTTTTTGGGCTATTTCTTACCTTCTTCTCCCTGTAGGTGTGGCTTGCCTTTAACCCTACTGTGGCCATATGTACTTAAAGGGATCCTATCATTAGAATCCCTTTTTTTCCAACTAACACGTAGGAATAGCCTTAAGAAAGTCTATTCTCCTCCTACCTTTCGATGTCTTCTCCGCGCCGCCGTTCAGTAGATATTCCGTTTTCCATCTTTATGCAAATGAGTTCTCTCACAGCACTGGGGGTGGGCCTCAGCGCTCAAACAGCACCGGGAGCTTCCCCAATGCTACGACAGAACTCTCCAGCACCGTCTCCATCTTCTTCAGGTACTGGCCTCTACGCGTCGTCTTCCGGCCTGGCTTTCAATCTTTTACGCATGCGCACGTGCACCTGCGCGCAGCCATTTTTTTTGTGGCTGCTTACGCGAGCTCTTGCCCGCTGGCAGAGCCGATTGCGCATGCGTAGAAGATTGAAAGCCAGGCCGGAAGATGACGCATAGAGGTCGGTTCCTGAAGAAGATGGAGGTGGCGCTGGAGAGTTCTCTCGTAGCATTGGGGAAGCTCCCAGTGCTGTTTGAGCGCTGAGGCCCACCCCCAGTGCTGCGAGAGAACTCATTTGCATAAACACAGAAAACGGAATATCTACCAAACGGCGGTGCGGAGAAGACCTCTAAAGGGAGGAGAAGAATAGTCTTTCTTAAGGCTATTCCTACATGTTAGTTAGAAAAAATGAGATTCTAATGATAGGATCCCTTTAATGAGAACTTTTCACCAGCTCCACCTCTCTCCACCCTTCGGTAGGTGGCGCTCTACTGATTCCAGGGCACTTGGAATTTTTTCTTTAGCCCCCACCGTTCCCGAGCAATGATTTGTGTTCGTTGGGGGTTCTCTACTGTCTGGTGGGCGGGTCCCAGACTATCTACTCCACCCACATGATAGTAGACAGCCTAATTAGCATATTGGGTTCTAAAATGAACAGCACTGATTGCTTGGGGATGGTAGGGGCTAGAGAAAAAATTCCAAGTATGTCGGAATCGGTTGAGCGGCGTCTATTGAAGGAGGCAAGGCGTTGGAGGAGGTGGAGGTGGTGAAAGGTCCTCTGATACCTCTCCTTACGTCTTATCCATAAGGTGTCTTACAATCTGTACACACAGTTTTCTCTCCTGTGAATGGTTTTAGATTTGATCAGGAATAGAAGACACGGCCTCTTCCTTCCAGTAACAGCGCCACACCTGTCCATGGGTTGTGTCTGGTACTGCAGCTAAACTTCATTGCAAGTGGACTGCAATACCACATAGAACCTGTGAGTAGGAGTGGCACTATTCTGAAAAATGCAGCCATGTTTTTTTTTAATCCAAGATAATCCCTTTAAACCATCCCATAACCTCAAGACATTGGCAAGTAAATGGGTTGGTTCCCACGGTAATGCTCCACCTGTATATTTGGTCAGTAGCTCTGGTCTTACCATGTAAGCTGACATATAATATATAGATATCGTGCACATCATGTCCTTGTATCTTATACCCCACATCCCTCTGTCACCCCCTGCTGGTTCAGTGTCTACAAGACATTCTAGAATAGTTGTAGCGTTCACGCCGGGCTCTGTATACGGTAAGTATAGAATCTGCAGGATCCTCGTCTGATGTAGATCCAAATAACCTGGACATGAATTACTCTCCGCTAATCAATGCCGCCTCTTATTCCCCGTCCATGGCCCTGCCACACTGAAGACGGCCCCGTCCCTTCTGCCCCCAGCCCAGGCTAACGTTATTTGTGTTTTTGTCCATGCAGCCTTAGGAAAATTCAGAGGTAAGATGTATCTCCCAAACCGTGTGATGTGTGACCCCGATCTTGTCCATAGTCCCTCTGTCTTCAGTATGTGCATGTCTATGATACTACGTCTGACCTGTTCCATGGAGCACCTTTATCACTGTCTTGTGTGTCTGTGACCTCTCTCCCCGAAACCATCAAGACCACCATACTTCTTAGATGAACTGGTTCTACTTGTGGTGGCCTCCATCAACTGCTCAGGTGGAATCTACTGGCAGACTAAGGGCTGTCGTGAATGGCAGCCTGTATTCTGTCTATGGCAGCCTGTACTCTGTCTATAGCAGCCTGTACTCTGTATATGGCAGCCTGTACTCTATATATGGCAGCCTGTACTCTATATATGGCAGCCTGTACTCTGTATATGGCAGCCTGTACTCTGTATATGGCAGCCTGTACTCTATATATGGCAGCCTGTACTCTGTATATGGCAGCCTGTACTCTGTATATGGCAGCCTGTACTCTATTGTGAATGGCAGCCTGTACTCTGTCAATGGCAGCCTGTATTCTGTCTATGGCAGCCTGTACTCTGTATATGGCAGCCTGTACTCTGTATATGGCAGCCTGTACTCTGTCTATGGCAGCCTGTGTTCTGTCTATGGCAGCCTGTACTCTGTCAATGGCAGCCTTTACTCTATTGTGAATGGCAGCCTGTACTCTGTATATGGCAGCCTGTGCTCTGTTGTGTATGGCAGCCTGTACTCTATATATGGCAGCCTGTACTCTGTATATGGCAGCCTGTACTCTGTATATGGCAGCCTGTACTCTGTCAATGGCAGCCTGTACTCTGTCGATAGCAGCCTGTATTCTGTCGATGGCAGCCTGTACTCTGTATATGGCAGCCTGTACTCTGTCGATGGCAGCCTGTACTCTGTCAATGGCAGCCTGTACTCTGTCGATGGCAGCCTGTACTCTGTCAATGGCAGCCTGTACTCTGTATATGGCAGCCTGTACTCTGTCAATGGCAGCCTGTACTCTGTCTATAGCAGCCTGTACTCTGTATATGGCAGCCTGTACTCTATTGTGAATGGCAGCCTGTGTTCTGTCAATGGCAGCCTGTACTCTGTCTATAGCAGCCTGTACTCTGTATATGGCAGCCTGTACTCTATATATGGCAGCCTGTACTCTGTATATGGCAGCCTGTACTCTATATATGGCAGCCTGTACTCTGTATATGGCAGCCTGTACTCTGTATATGGCAGCCTGTACTCTGTCAATGGCAGCCTGTACTCTGTCAATGGCAGCCTGTACTCTGTCAATGGCAGCCTGTACTCTATATATGGCAGCCTGTACTCTGTCTATGGCAGCCTGTGTTCTGTCTATGGCAGCCTGTACTCTGTCAATGGCAGCCTTTACTCTATTGTGAATGGCAGCCTGTACTCTGTCGATGGCAGCCTGTACTCTGTATATGGCAGCCTGTGCTCTGTTGTGTATGGCAGCCTGTACTCTGTATATGGCAGCCTGTACTCTGTCAATGGCAGCCTGTGCTCTGTTGTGTATGGCAGCCTGTACTCTGTCGATGGCAGCCTGTATTCTGTCGATGGCAGCCTGTATTCTGTTGATGGCAGCCTGTACTCTGTATACGGCAGCCTGTACTCTGTCAATGGCAGCCTGTACTCTGTCAATGGCAGCCTGTACTCTGTATACGGCAGCCTGTACTCTGTATACGGCAGCCTGTACTCTGTCAATGGCAGCCTGTACTCTGTCAATGGCAGCCTGTACTCTGTATACGGCAGCCTGTACTCTGTATACGGCAGCCTGTACTCTGTATACGGCAGCCTGTACTCTGTCAATGGCAGCCTGTACTCTGTATACGGCAGCCTGTACTCTGTATACGGCAGCCTGTACTCTGTCAATGGCAGCCTGTACTCTGTATACGGCAGCCTGTACTCTGTCAATGGCAGCCTGTACTCTGTCAATGGCAGCCTGTATTCTGTTCATGACAAGATTCCCTGGAAACATTGAAGACGTTATGGCGACCTCCTATTGTTTCGACTTGGCCAAAACCACCACGACCTCTTGAGACAATTGAGGCCTCGCTGCGGCATTGTATTATATCCCCATCTGATATACTGACAAGGTGGTGTTTTGGTTTACTCTGGTTCTGGCCAGGTTACCCTTAGACAGTGGGGTCAGGATGAGCGCCCATGGAGGTAAATTTACACTTCAGACACCCCCCATATTGATATGAATGTGGACTTTCTGTGGATTTTGCCCCGGGTGAATCTGCAGCAGAATCGGTCCTATGGCTAGACATCCAGTCCAGGCACTTCATGGTAACCCAACGCTCTGGTTGGGGGTCGTGTAGACATTGACCTCTCACTGTTGTCTATAGTTGTTACTGAATTGTCTTTTTTGTGTGTTTTGTGTCTTTATTACCCCCCATTATGTCACACAATGTGTAGGGTTAATGTATCAGGAATCATTGGGTATAACACTCGCTCTCACTCCAGTTCCCGGCTATATAACTGATGAATAGCCGTATACACCGCCCCATTCTGACGCTATACAGGGGCTATAGGTGGCGGTCTATACCTCCGGCAGAGAGGGTGTGCTATGGCCGATGGCTCTCCGCTTCCAATACTGATGTATGTATTATGACTGTGATGTTTTAACCTTATTTTTGCTTCTGTTTGTCCTCCGTTCCCCTCCTATGGGGGGCGCCATGTTGTTCAGTGTTTTTTGGCTCAGTCTCTCTCTTTCTTTAACCTCCCTTGTAGAGATGGTAAGCAGATGTCTTTGTATTCCCCCCATAGCATGGGCGTCAGGGTGATGGACACCTCTTGGGTTGCCCGCCGCGGTTCTTCTTTAGTCCGCAAAGGCCCCTCCACCCCGCCCGCCATTCAGCCCCCTGCTCCTCCTCCGCTCGATACCGCAGCCACACCTCAGTCACCAAATCCCGACCTGTCCGTAGAGTCTCCCTCCCCCACTCCTCCCAGTAGCGGCTCCCAGCCAGGTCCCGAGAGGACAAGGTAAGATCTCTACCAACCAACATCACCACAGCTTTGCTTTGAGCCGACCCGCCCTCCGTAACGTTTCCTTCTCTACCCCAAGACCGCTTTTAGGTTCATTATGAGCTCATTCCGCAATTTTATGACCCTCCTAATCCATTTTTTGGTCAACGTTTAGTTCAGTTTTTTCCTCTTCGAGAGGAAAAAAAGATCCTTTTGTCCCTGATGTATTGATGTTCATCCCCCCCCCAGAAAGTCTCTTCGGTGCCTCCCGGAGTAATAAGAGCGCCTTGTGATACAGATATAAAGCACAGCTCAACCATTGGTCATTATATTACAGGCTGCACCTGCAATACCTGGCACAGCCACCGGACAAGGGTGGCGCTGTTTCTCTACAATCTTAGGCCCTTTCTGTTTCATTGCAGTTCCTGCTTGTTCAGTGTCTGCGCCAAGTATTGTCTACTACTATATTAATGGGGTTGTCCGAGATAGTCTATACCATTGCCAATTTTGTTCTAACTAGGAAAAATGATTTACCTGTTGGACCGCCATGACTGTGGCAGTGATGAGGGGACCCTGATCAGAAGTTGAGCTATGCTTTAGTTGAGTGGTGAGAAGACCCCAGTAACATAAAGAGTCCATAAAGTCTAAGGAAAGATCAGATACAACGTCAGGAATCTATTAGGACCAGCAATCATGCATCAATCTTAAGGGGATTCTACCATTAAAATCAATTTTTTTCTCGATCACATGTAGGAATAGCCTTAAGAAAAGCTATTCTTCTCCAACCTTTAGATGTCTTCTCCGCGCCGCCGTTTGGTAAAAATCCCG
Source organism: Leptodactylus fuscus (assembly GCF_031893055.1). NCBI lineage: Eukaryota > Metazoa > Chordata > Amphibia > Anura > Leptodactylidae > Leptodactylus > Leptodactylus fuscus. Next base: position 6,914,725 of record NC_134270.1, read on the forward strand.
GTTTTCATCAGTATGCAAATGAGCTCTCTCGCAGCACTGGGGGCGGACCCCGGTGCTCAAACAGCACCGGGGGCGTTGCCAATGCTGCGATAGAGCGCCGCCGCCTCCATCTTCTTCAGGAACAGCCTCTTCGCGCGGTGGCTTCAAACTTCTAGGCCTCGGGCAGAGCCGACCGCGCATGCCCACAGACCACAAGAAAATGGCCGCTTACTTACTGTGTTAGCAGCCATTTTTCTTGTGGCCTGTGGGCATGCACAGTCGGCTCTGCCTGAGGCCCGAGGCCTAGAAGTTTGACGCCCAACGCCAGAAGATGACGCGCAGAGAGGCCGTTCCTGAAGAAGATGGAGGCGGCGCTGGAGAGTTCTCTCGCAGCATTGGGGACGCCCCCAGTGCTGTATGAGCGCTTGGGCCCGCCCCCAGTGCTGCAAGAGAACTCATTTGCATACTGACGAAAACCAGGATTTCTACCGAACGGCGGCGCGGAGAAGACAGCTAAAGGTAGGAGACGAATAGACTTTCTTATGGCTATTCCGACGTGTTAGCTAGAAAAGATTTGATTGTAATGGTAGAATCCCTTTAATATTCTGTACGCCGATGGCGGAGGTCCTGGGATTATTAAGAGGCTCCTCCTAATTCCAGGCCGAGGCTTTCCTAACCTGTCTTGATCCTTGCCCCGTCCACGTATCACAACGTATCACGTGGCACGGAATCGGGAAAATGACAAAGTGGCGAATCTTTGGTGCAAACAAAGGCCGAGCGTCAAAGATGAGCCAAAGCAACGTGAGTGTTCTGGTGCAGATGGAATAGTAAATTCTCCCCAATGTCTTTAGATTTGGTTGCAGTCAATGAGACGTCCTGAGGGTACAGGGCAGCCATTTTTTCTGATCACTGAGGTCTCTCCATTATTTATGACCTAAAAGCGGCCTGCACGATCAGCAATCTCATTCAGCTTTGGCGTACGTGTGGCCCGGACTCATCTGCTTTGTGGCTGACTCATGGTCTAACGCTGCTGCGGCTTCTTTTTAGTAAGCGATATCTAATCCACAGACACATTGGATTGTTAACCGGTCATCTCACCCCATAACCTCCCCTGCTAACAAGACTCACCCGCTATCATCTGTAGTCATAGGCTCGACGTCTGTAAGGAGACTGCAGAGCACCCCGATATTCCACTTACACACGGGGGACAGAGGGAGCCGAGATACGAGATGCTGTTTGCGGATTTCACTCACCGGACACAACGACTTAATGTATCCTCCATGTCCGGAGCAACAAGGTTTCTAAGTTTGAGGATTTTGCAAACAGATCCTCCTATCGCAGCTTTTAGGACACTTGGCAGAGCGGGATATTGGATATAACGTCTATAAACGTCTTTATCTGCAGGGTTTGACCTTAAAGTTAAAGAAGGGCTCACACAATTTATTTATACATTGGTCCTATATAGTACAGGTCCTCTTATAGTGATCTGCTTTGTACCACATGACCAGCATTCGGACCTGCTAAATGTTACCGCATCTTATGTGTGGACCAGAAATCGATCCCTTTAATTCTCTGACTTGTATAGTGCGGGCACATTGTCGTCACTATATAGGGCTCCCTATCAGGATGTCTTTGGAGTGTGGGATTAAACCAGAGTACCTGGAGGAAACCCACAGAACACGGGGAAAACATACAAACTCGCCCTTGGCAGGATTCGAACCCAGGACTCCTGTGTGTTCTGCTGCCATATTATACTTCTACACTTGCTTCAAGGTCCCCGACAATGTCGCACCCCATCCTTACCCCTCCTAAAGCTGAGAGACCCCTGTGCCAGGTAGATATGCCTGAAGTCCCAGAGATCGCTGACCCCTGATTTAGAGAGTCCAAGTAGCGGTCATGTGGTACAGAAGCGCAAGACACTGTAAAGAGAAGGAAGACGTGAGAGTCTTGGACTCTACCATTGGACACGCCAGCAGTTTCATCAGAGTTGATTCCCAGACTAGCATGGCATCCATGGTTATTTTGGTGGCCAAAGACGGAAACCAAGACAACCCCATGATGAGCCAGTTACTCGTCTGACCACAGATACAGCATAGAGTTAGAGTTGTGGCTTTAGATGACTTTGACATGAGTAAAATGGAGAGAAGGTGCGGGTTAGGATGAGTCTACGCTCTACGAGTCTATGACTTGGCCGCCTCTATTGAGACTTGACAAGTTCACAACCAATAAGGTAGAGGGTACACGGGAGTTACTATCCGTTTTTAGAATTATTCTTTACATCCATTCATTTCGTAACATAAATTGGATTTCAACCCTCCTGCAACTTTAACCTGACGAGAATTAGTTCCATTTTCCTGCATTTCTATTGAATAAAGTTGTTATACACAGGACACGGAGACTTAGCCTCTCCAGTATGATCATGTTCACATTGACTTTACCGTATCTGACCTTGAGCGACATCATGTCCTACAAAGGCCGCCTTCACAGTTCTTACTGGAACATCTCGAGCGCTAACAAGGAGCCAGCAGAACTCTGAATGCAGCTCTGGAGCATAAACGTATGCAAAGCATTATATGTAGATTTATACTGTGGGATTCGGAGCTGTAAGATTTCGGATACATCTTTTTCTTTCTAATATTCCATCTATTAACCAAATAAAACCTGTGACTTCTATCAGCCATCGCTTAATCTTGGCGAAAAATAGTTGTGGACATAAAAAGAACCCTGCCTATGTGTCACTGTGTCGTCTGTGTCGTCCGGACATTGCATGTGTCGTGGTGTTGTGTCTTTCGCTCTCCTCCAGTCATCTGTGTGTTTGTGAGTGTTGACCATCTGTGGCTGCCCTTGACATGAAACCTCCGCACTCCACCTTCCCGTTCCCTGCAGAGCGAATGGCTTTCCTTGCAGATTTTTTATGACCTCCTCACGTTTCGCATTTCATGACCACATTTTTACTCTCTTGTTGGGTTCTTCCATGTACAAATATTTTTGCTCTTGTCTTCTTTGTTTCTATTTTTTTTTTTTATTTTGTTGTTCCTGTGTTCCTTTTACCTCCGCCCCTCCCCATCCATCGAGTACAGCGGAGATGAGATCTCGCCCCAGTGGTCGGATACCTGTTACAACTATCCTTCCCCTGAAGAAGACAGACCCCTTTCGTACCCCAGCTCACAGCATCCTTCCCTCCATCCTCACCCTCCAAAAGCTCCACCATCTGCCAAGCCTGATGCCACCTCCACCTTTCGGTGGTCCGGCTACAGCCAAACTTTGCCTCCTTCCCCTCCAAAGCTTGACATAAACTCCAACCCCAAACCTTGCTTTTTACACCTCACTAAGCAAAGCTCCCTGACTGATCCTCACGCTTCTGAGCCTAACGTTTCACCACTCTACATCAAAACCCCACTCGTCCTAACCAAACCCGACCCATCTGGTACCCCTAACCTTCCCACTATGTCAGCCTCGCCCCCGTGGCTCAGCTGTTCCTGCGCTCGAGACAAGGGAAACAAGCTGACTAGGTAATTCAATACAGGTTTGATATATGTCATTGTAAAAAAAACTGCAGCTCCATGGGAAAGGATGTTGCATTGAAAGACTTGCTAAAAAAAAATAAATCTGAAACAATATACGCATTGCCAGGTAATCATCCAAACGGCAGAGAGGGATTCAGCAGTTTTTCGGTGGCTTCATTTTAAAGCTGCATCAAATCCCCTCAAGGGCCTTGTGAAGCTTAAAATATCCACCAAGGATGAAGGAAAGGGGATGAAATGACTCAACGGCATGAGTCAGCCCCGTAAAGATGAATGGCAACCTCTCATTCTGAAACATGAACAGAAAAACCAAAGTTACAATGTAGAAACACGAGCCTTAGAGTCTTCAGGTTACTTTGTTTCATATAAGATGACAATTTGTAGGAAATATTTCAAAACAATGTAACTTTTTGCTTTGGGCATCAAAGACGAGTAGACGAATCTGCCCAACTTGTGTAGGAGTTCTGTAGGCAAGTCTATAATGGGGAGGGGTCTAAGGACATGAGATCAGGTGTAGGCAAGCTATAAAGTGTTCCACTACCCTGCAGCACCTCCGCAGGAGAAATAAAGTATTACACAGTGTCCACTTAAATCAGTGGCTCCTCTGTATAATAGAGGACAGGACAGGTCCTCCAGAGCAGGAGATGCTGACCAGGACCTGTTTCATTCAGACTTTTATACAAGAACAGCTTCTGTGCTCCCCCATAGGACACCCCATTACTTCTCAGGCCCTATGGAGGCACTGCCGTGGAATTAAGCCTTGTCTACCTGGTTTCTCTGCAGATCACTTGGCGCCCAAGCAGTGGCACAAGTGGTGAACAGATTATTTTTGGGAGAACCATCTAAACAAAAAAAAAAATTGAACAGAACCTTTTAATAGGCACCATTGCTCCCACAAGTCCATCTTTGATAGGGCATAGTATGGGTGCCCTAATCCAAAAGGGACTGTCAATGAGTCATGGCCAGGAGATACAGGATATAGTCCATAGAAGGCTCTTACGAGTGTACAGGGTCTTGGAGCAGAATTGTTTTGTATGGGCCCCCTCTGGTGTGTTAGATTTTACATTATAGATATCCTATTACACTTAGAACTAAAGGGCACAACGGAACCTATTAAATAGTTCTGAAAAATGGTGGTTGGGGATGGAAGACAACTTGTCGCCTCTGCTCCTCTACGTTCTCAGGAAGAGTCTTGTCCCTCAGGAGCTGGAGAGGGATTTCTACTCTAGGTCCACGCTGTAGTTGGAGAGGGATTCATCTAGGTGCACACTGTAGTGGGTACTATTGCTCCCATTAGTTTAGGTTTGGGAATCTGTACTACGTCCTATCAAAGATGAGGGACACGTGCCCTTTGAGGTGGACAAACGCAAGCTTAAGACGAATGGGTCTAGAATCTCACTTGTATCTTCTGTAGAACGTAGTGGTCGAGCCGTAGACTTTGCAACACATTGTAGATACGTTCTCTAACATGATTGTCATTCAGTCGGGGCCGTATTGATCTACCCAAATTGTCCATTCTGATTGGAAATTTTTTAGATCTTTTAAAGGTTTATTGAATCTGGTATTTGTAGCGCAAGATCCAGTAGTTGAGATGTCTTAAAAAAATTGACTTGATCATGTCTAAAAATACAAGAATTCCGAGTCTCTCTTTTTACGAAGCTTGCGATTTTATTTTGCAGTACATTGAAAGGGAAGGAGCTTTCTCCTGTATCTGGGCCAAAGGGAAGTCCTAGCACTGGTCATATGGTGTCTGCAGGCGGAATGGGGCTGAACCAGCTATCGACCGAGCAAAGTCCTCATTCTCTTAGGAAAGGTACATTTCAGATGCCGCTTGGTAGGTAGTGGTGGAGGATGACGTAAGATGGTCCTCTCCATGCTGAACTATATAGACCCAGTAGACTCATGCCATTGTGATTGGACAATGTTGACCTTCTATAACAAACTCTTTTTGTTCTGTCCATAGTGTCTAAGAAACTAGCACCTGTTCCACCCAAAATCACGTACACTCAGACAGGGGCAGTGTCAGATCAGTCAACGGGTCAACCTTCTCCCGTCAGTCTTTCCCCAACCCCTCCTAGCACCCCTTCACCCTATGGACTCAACTACCAAGGTTCCCTCGCTTTGACGCCCAGCCTTGCGTCTCCTCCTCCGGTGACCAGCACTTTAACAAAATCCCGTCCTACTCCTAAACCAAGACAGAGACCCTCACTCCCCCCTCCACAGCCTCCCACGAGTCAGTCTGCTTCCAGTCCTCAGTCTTCAGAGAACAGTATCTTAGATGGCTTGTCTCCCGGAGATAGTATGTCTACAGGTAAGTAGTCCACGTTGGCATGTGTGTCTCCCAATATCTATTTCTAAATATTATATCACAACTTTGTTTTAGATTTAAGGGAGGAAATGAAATGCCAACTTTTTGAAATAATTTGATTTAAAAATTTTTTTTTTTTTTTTTTTAAAATGCCCATTTATTTATTTTCACTGTCCATCTCCCACCAACAAAGTAGCACTAAGCGTTTTGTTTTTGTTTTTTTTGTTTTTTCTTTTTCTGTTGTGTTCCCTTTGTCTCCCCCTCGTTCTCCCTTCCCGTTTCCTCGCAGCCGTTTGACGTGAGTGGCGCTGTGTTGGATATGTGTGAGGGGGAATCTCCCGGTAAGCTGGAGCTCCAACCGTTTCACACCCACCTTGACCATACGCTACCAGTAGTCTTGAGCAACCAAAGTGTAACTATTGTACGGACCCCCCTTGTCATTGCGTCCTCTCTAGCACACGCACAGTTCATCATGTTTCCATATCTTTTTTGTCTGCTTCGAATAGAAAGAAAAGCTCCAACTTTTTTAGATCGTTTCACAGTTTAAATTTCCATATAATGTTACGGCACGTCTTATACTCCAGTCACATCCAAAGCTAAATCCCAAACATCCTGGACCCTTAGATGTGTAAAGGGGTGTCCCGACTCTCCACCGACATGTTGGATTTCCCACCTCTGGATGTGACTTGACTATAGAAGAAAACTCAAGCTCGGAACAAAAAAATTATGTTAAATTCTAAATTTCAAAAATCTTTGCCAAAATTTGCTCCCAATTTTTGTGCGTTATCTGGGCACCCTCTCGACAACTTACAGGTATTTTTGGGTCTCTTGTGCTTGTGTTAGAGGGCGTTCTTCATCTAGCTAGGGCCCTCTAGTCAGATTTGGTTGCCCATCACTGCTACACCGTTGCCTATTTCCCGTCCTCGGTCAATGCTTTTTACACATAGCTGTCACAAAGAGAGTCCCAATGTCAACATTTTTGAGTTTTCCTTGAGACTTTTTGAAAATGAACACGTTATACGCTGACCATCCACTGTAAGTTCACGGTCATACATGGCACCGCTTTATACTGTGGCGTGTTCATTTTCAAGAGAGTTCAATTTAATATGCCTATAGATTTCTTGGGGGGATTTCTGGAACATTGAGACGGACCCCTGACGGCTATATGTACCACCCCAGCACTAACACTCCCACCGGCGGCAGCCTTCGCATGAGTCTGCAAGCCCAAAAACTGCATGGCTTGGTCTCTTTTAACGCTTGTCCACCAATGCAAGGACCCTATTGGGATGCTCTGTAACGTTCTACCCCTTGTTTCCAGATGTTTTGGTCGTTCCGTTGGTTGTTGAAGGCTTTGTGTAGTTAGCCGTGTCGGTGAGACAGATGTCTGGGTCTTTTTTGGCGTTGTGTTGGTCGTAGTATCACTTGTTGTTGGTATACACACGTACTAGAGGTGCTGAATTTAGGGGCCACAAAGGGTTAGAAAACATGGCTGCCCATTTCCAAAAACAGTCCACCAGTTTCGTGCAACATTGCAGCTCGGGTTCCTTCAGTTCTCCAACACCAGAAGCAGACATGTAGGCAGGAGTGGAGATGTTTTTGGAAGACAGACATGTTTTTTTGTTCCTGGACAACCCCTTTAATAGAAAGTTGTAGGAATACACGCTAGATACTTCATTATAACAAAAATCATACAAGTAGAATCCCTGAGGAAGAAACATTATTCCATCCATGATGTCAGAGGGCATGGAGATGACGTCACCTGTATCGTCACTGCATGTGCTAGGTGTACAGATCAGACAGGTTTTATCTGAGAACAGACGGGTCACGTCCAAAAATACACATTATCCAAACAGGAGCTATGTTGCCTAATAAAATAAAATGTTGCCCTGCAAGCCAGTTGTTACTAGGGTTGAGCAATCGGGATCGGGAAAGATCGGATAGAACAAATTTCACAATCGGGATCGGCTGGAAAATGATCAGAAATCGGATTTTAAAATCGATCCTGAAATCTCAAGATCGGCTCAATCCTAGTTGTTACCAAAAAATCTCCTCTTGGTCTGTTCCACTGCAGGAATTATTATCACCTATGTGCAGAAACTTAAAGGGGTTGTCCGGCATAAATTTAAAATCAGTCCCTAAACTAAAGCCCCTCCCCCCGTCTAACTTCTAATTGGCGTCATTTAAAAAAATCAAAAAATACCTGTATTCTTGGAGCAGTCACACGACCACCCCAGGCACATTTTCTGATGATCTGGTGATGTTCCATTTCCCCATTTTTGGAACAAAGCTTCACCAAACCCCCCCCCCTTCATACTTGCCTATCTTCAGTCTTCTGGTAGGAAGCGTCACTTCCTCCTCTTCTGCCGGTGCCTGCACAATACAGCTTTATTGTACAGTTGCAGACAGAAGCGATGAGCGCATACCGCGCATGCGCAAGTAGGTCACAGAAGAAGATGCCGGCAGCACCGAAGACACTGATCTCCAGGACCAGGGGTTGAGCACAGGGGGGCGAACATGACCAACTGGACACCAATCTAGTTAAAAGTAAAGCATTAATGGTGGCCCTGGGGTTGGCCCCACAGAGTCAGTGGGCCCGGGGCAACTGCCTTCCCCCCGCTAGCTATGCCTCTGTCCAGGACACAGAAGACAGGTGAGTATGATTGGGGCTTAGTTAAGTAGGTAAATAGATAGGGCTAGTAGTCCACTGGCTAGCTAGGGAAACAGGGAGGGGGTGAGTGAGAGTGGGATCATGGGAGTTATAGACTAGGGAAGCAGGTAAACAAATGCAGAAGATGCCAGGAGCTCCCAGAGGAAGCCAGAAATTACTCAGAACACGCTAAAGGTATTGTGGTGCAATTATTAACCCATTAATAGCACTAACAGACCTTTTTATTTAAAAAAAAAAGTAGATTTTTTTTTTTTGCCCAGAAAACCCCTTTAAGGACGGTATATACCCTATAGTGACATCACAGACCGTTCTGTATAGGAAGAATCTATCAGGGGAGATTTCCTTTACTATAAATCTGTCTCCATTAGCACCAGGAAACTGCTGCACCTTAATATTTGTGCGCTCACTGGACCAGCGGTGTCTTCTAAAGTAAACCAAAGAAGAGATGGCGAATTAATAAGTGTCACCCGTCAGCTCGTAGTCGCAGCAATAAGTAGGGCCCGCGTGTTGTGCCAAACAAGGATTTGGGTAAATCTTAACTCACAACAAACCTTCCATAAATCAATTGCGAGAATTTATAGTAAACCAGAGAACAATGCTCCTTTCTCCTCCCCCTTCCTCCTAAACTGCTCACTCTGAATTTTCTGCTAAATCCGTCTTGGGAGATGAGATAAATGGGCAGCTCCTGTTACGATGCACATAGAGGTCTATGGACAGGGGAAGAGGAGCCGAGCAAGAGGAAAGGAGTGCAGGGAATTTCAGGTGGTTTCGTTGAGCTGGATTGTTTGGTTTTGATCAACAAATAAGGCCGACTCGTTCCCCATTTAATGTTCTGTCCCTGCAGATTAAAGGGGGTTGGTCTACTAAGGGCAAGGTTAGTCGTCTGCAGAGCAAGAAATGGAGAAAAAAAATTAGTCATGAGTAGACTCTCGTCATTCTGACATGGTGCTGCAGCTAATATTACACTACTATCTTACCCCGAGGGCTTTATCCATATTAGTACTGATCACTAGCGTAGTAGTACATTACTATCTTACCCCGAGGGCTTTATCCATATTAGTACTGATCACTAGCGTAGTAGTACATTACTATCTTACCCCAAGAGCTGTATCCATATTAGTACTGATCACTAGTGTAGTAGTACATTACTATCTTACCCCAAGGGCTTTATCCATATTAGTACTGATCACTAGTGTAGTAGTACATTACTATCTTACCCCGAGGGCTTTATCCATATTAGTACTGATCACTAGTGTAGTAGTACATTACTATTTTACCCCAAGAGCTTTATCCATATTAGTACTGATAACTAGCGTAGTAGTACATTACTATCTTACCCCAAGAGCTTTATCCATATTAGTACTGATAACTAGCGTAGTAGTACATTACTATCTTACCCCAAGGGCTTTATCCAGATTTGTACTGATCACTAGCGTAGTAGTACATTACTATCTTACCCCAAGGGCTTTATCCATATTAGTACTGATCACTAGCGTAGTAGTACATTACTATCTTACCCCAAGGGCTTTATCCATATTAGTACTGATCACTAGCGTAGTAGTACATTACTATCTTACCCCAAGGGCTTTATCCATATTAGTACTGATCACTAGTGTAGTAGTACATTACTATCTTACCCCAAGGGCTTTATCCATATTAGTACTGCTCACTAGTGTAGTAGTACATTACTATCTTACCCCAAGGGCTTTATCCATATTTGTACTGATCACTAGTGTAGTAGTACATTATTATCTTACCCCAATGGCTTTATTCATATTAGTACTGATCACTAGTGTAGTAGTACATTACTATCTTACCCCAAGAGCTGTATCCATATTAGTACTGATCACTAGTGTAGTAGTACATTACTATCTTACCCCAAGAGCTTTATCCATATTAGTACTGATCACTAGTGTAGTAGTACATTACTATCTTACCCCAAGGGCTTTATCCATATTTGTACTGATCACTAGTGTAGTAGTACATTACTATCTTACCCCAAGAGCTGTATCCATATTAATACTGATCACTAGTGTAGTAGTACATTACTATCTTACCCCGAGGGCTTTATCCATATTAGTACTGATCACTAGTGTAGTAGTACATTACTATCTTACCCCAAGAGCTTTATCCATATTAGTACTGCTCACTAGTGTAGTAGTACATTACTATCTTACCCCAAGAGCTTTATCCATATTAATACTGATCACTAGTGTAGTAGTACATTACTATCTTACCCCAAGGGCTTTATCCATATTAGTACTGCTCACTAGTGTAGTAGTACATTACTATCTTACCCCAAGGGCTTTATCCATATTTGTACTGATCACTAGTGTAGTAGTACATTACTATCTTACCCCAAGAGCTGTATCCATATTAGTACTAATCACTAGTGTAGTAGTACATTACTATCTTACCCCAAGAGCTGTATCCATATTAGTACTGATCACTAGTGTAGTAGTACATTACTATCTTACCCCAAGAGCTTTATCCATATTAGTACTGATCACTAGTGTAGTAGTACATTACTATCTTACCCCAAGGGCTTTATCCATATTAGTACTGATCACTAGTGTAGTAGTACATTACTATCTTACCCCAAGAGCTTTATCCATATTAGTACTGATCACTAGTGTAGTAGTACATTACTATCTTACCCCAAGGGCTTTATCCATATTTGTACTGATCACTAGTGTAGTAGTACATTACTATCTTACCCCAAGGGCTTTATCCATATTAGTACTGATCACTAGTGTAGTAGTACATTACTGTCTTACCCCAAGAGCTTTATCCATATTAGTACTGATAACTAGCGTAGTAGTACATTACTATCTTACCCCAAGAGCTGTATCCATATTAGTACTGATCACTAGTGTAGTAGTACATTACTATCTTACCCCAAGGGCTTTAGGCCGGGTTCACACGGAGTTACGTGCCACGAGATTTGGCACGTAGACGCCGCGTGACCCTTTGCGTGCCGTACACGCTCCCATTCATTTCAATGGGAGCGGGGAGCGTATGCGCCGCGCTAGTTTGCGGCCGTGAATAAATGCACGGCCGCAAACTAGCGCGGCGCATACGCTCCCCGCTCCCATTGAAATGAATGGGAGCGTGTACGGCACGCAAAGGGTCACGCGGCGTCTACGTGCCAAATCTCGCGGCACGTAACTCCGTGTGAACCCGGCCTTTTATCCATATTAGTACTGATCACTAGTGTAGTAGTACATTACTATCTTACCCCGAGGGCTTTATCCATATTAGTACTGATCACTAGTGTAGTAGTACATTACTATCTTACCCTGAGGGCTTTATCCATATTAGAACTGATCACTAGTGTAGTAGTACATTACTATCTTACCCCAAGGGCTTTATCCATATTAGTACTGATCACTAGTGTAGTAGTACATTACTATTTTACCCCAAGAGCTTTATCCATATTAGTACTGATAACTAGCGTAGTAGTACATTACTATCTTACCCCAAGAGCTTTATCCATATTAGTACTGATAACTAGCGTAGTAGTACATTACTATCTTACCCCAAGGGCTTTATCCAGATTTGTACTGATCACTAGCGTAGTAGTACATTACTATCTTACCCCAAGGGCTTTATCCATATTAGTACTGATCACTAGCGTAGTAGTACATTACTATCTTACCCCAAGGGCTTTATCCATATTAGTACTGATCACTAGTGTAGTAGTACATTACTATCTTACCCCAAGGGCTTTATCCATATTAGTACTGATCACTAGTGTAGTAGTACATTACTATCTTACCCCAAGAGCTGTATCCATATTAATACTGATCACTAGTGTAGTAGTACATTACTATCTTACCCCAAGGGCTTTATCCATATTAGTACTGCTCACTAGTGTAGTAGTACATTACTATCTTACCCCAAGGGCTTTATCCATATTTGTACTGATCACTAGTGTAGTAGTACATTATTATCTTACCCCAAGGGCTTTATCCATATTAGTACTGATCACTAGTGTAGTAGTACATTACTATCTTACCCCAAGAGCTGTATCCATATTAATACTGATCACTAGTGTAGTAGTACATTACTATCTTACCCCGAGGGCTTTATCCATATTAGTACTGATCACTAGTGTAGTAGTACATTACTATCTTACCCCAAGAGCTTTATCCATATTAGTACTGATAACTAGCGTAGTAGTACATTACTATCTTACCCCAAGAGCTGTATCCATATTAGTACTGATCACTAGCGTAGTAGTACATTACTATCTTACCCCAAGGGCTTTATCCATATTAGTACTGATAACTAGCGTAGTAGTACATTACTATCTTACCCCAAGAGCTGTATCCATATTAGTACTGATCACTAGTGTAGTAGTACATTACTATCTTACCCCAAGAGCTTTATCCATATTAGTACTGATAACTAGCGTAGTAGTACATTACTATCTTACCCCAAGAGCTGTATCCATATTAGTACTGATCACTAGCGTAGTAGTACATTACTATCTTACCCCAAGAGCTGTATCCATATTAGTACTGATCACTAGCGTAGTAGTACATTACTATCTTACCCCAAGGGCTTTATCCATATTTGTACTGATCACTAGTGTAGTAGTACATTACTATCTTACCCCAAGAGCTGTATCCATATTAGTACTGATCACTAGTGTAGTAGTACATTACTATCTTACCCCAAGAGCTGTATCCATATTAGTACTGATCACTAGCGTAGTAGTACATTACTATCTTACCCCAAGGGCTTTATCCATATTAGTACTGATCACTAGCGTAGTAGTACATTACTATCTTACCCCAAGGGCTTTATCCATATTAGTACTGATCACTAGCGTAGTAGTACATTACTATCTTACCCCAAGGGCTTTATCCATATTAGTACTGATCACTAGTGTAGTAGTACATTACTATCTTACCCCAAGAGCTTTATCCATATTAGTACTGATCACTAGCGTAGTAGTACATTACTATCTTACCCCAAGGGCTTTATCCATATTAGTACTGATCACTAGCGTAGTAGTACATTACTATCTTACCCCAAGGGCTTTATCCATATTAGTACTGATCACTAGTGTAGTAGTACATTACTATCTTACCCCAAGGGCTTTATCCATATTAGTACTGCTCACTAGTGTAGTAGTACATTACTATCTTACCCTAAGGGCTTTATCCATATTTGTACTGATCACTAGTGTAGTAGTACATTATTATCTTACCCCAATGGCTTTATTCATATTAGTACTGATCACTAGTGTAGTAGTACATTACTATCTTACCCCAAGAGCTGTATCCATATTAGTACTGATCACTAGTGTAGTAGTACATTACTATCTTACCCCAAGAGCTTTATCCATATTAGTACTGATCACTAGTGTAGTAGTACATTACTATCTTACCCCAAGGGCTTTATCCATATTAGTACTGATCACTAGTGTAGTAGTACATTACTATCTTACCCCAAGAGCTGTATCCATATTAGTACTGATCACTAGTGTAGTAGTACATTACTATCTTACCCCGAGGGCTTTATCCATATTAGTACTGATCACTAGTGTAGTAGTACATTACTATCTTACCCCAAGAGCTGTATCCATATTAGTACTGATCACTAGTGTAGTAGTACATTACTATCTTACCCCGAGGGCTTTATCCATATTAGTACTGATCACTAGTGTAGTAGTACATTACTATCTTACCCCAAGAGCTTTATCCATATTAGTACTGCTCACTAGTGTAGTAGTACATTACTATCTTACCCCAAGAGCTTTATCCATATTAATACTGATCACTAGTGTAGTAGTACATTACTATCTTACCCCAAGGGCTTTATCCATATTAGTACTGCTCACTAGTGTAGTAGTACATTACTATCTTACCCCAAGGGCTTTATCCATATTTGTACTGATCACTAGTGTAGTAATACATTACTATCTTACCCCAAGAGCTGTATCCATATTAGTACTGATCACTAGTGTAGTAGTACATTACTATCTTACCCCAAGAGCTGTATCCATATTAGTACTGATCACTAGTGTAGTAGTACATTACTATCTTACCCCAAGAGCTTTATCCATATTAGTACTGATCACTAGTGTAGTAGTACATTACTATCTTACCCCAAGGGCTTTATCCATATTTGTACTGATCACTAGTGTAGTAGTACATTACTATCTTACCCCAAGGGCTTTATCCATATTTGTACTGATCACTAGTGTAGTAGTACATTACTATCTTACCCCAAGGGCTTTATCCATATTAGTACTGATCACTAGTGTAGTAGTACATTACTATCTTACCCCAAGAGCTGTATCCATATTAATACTGATCACTAGTGTAGTAGTACATTACTATCTTACCCCAAGGGCTTTATCCATATTAGTACTGCTCACTAGTGTAGTAGTACATTACTATCTTACCCCAAGGGCTTTATCCATATTTGTACTGATCACTAGTGTAGTAGTACATTATTATCTTACCCCAAGGGCTTTATCCATATTAGTACTGATCACTAGTGTAGTAGTACATTACTATCTTACCCCAAGAGCTGTATCCATATTAATACTGATCACTAGTGTAGTAGTACATTACTATCTTACCCCGAGGGCTTTATCCATATTAGTACTGATCACTAGTGTAGTAGTACATTACTATCTTACCCCAAGAGCTTTATCCATATTAGTACTGATAACTAGCGTAGTAGTACATTACTATCTTACCCCAAGAGCTGTATCCATATTAGTACTGATCACTAGTGTAGTAGTACATTACTATCTTACCCCAAGGGCTTTATCCATATTAGTACTGATAACTAGCGTAGTAGTACATTACTATCTTACCCCAAGAGCTGTATCCATATTAGTACTGATCACTAGTGTAGTAGTACATTACTATCTTACCCCAAGAGCTTTATCCATATTAGTACTGATAACTAGCGTAGTAGTACATTACTATCTTACCCCAAGAGCTGTATCCATATTAGTACTGATCACTAGCGTAGTAGTACATTACTATCTTACCCCAAGAGCTGTATCCATATTAGTACTGATCACTAGTGTAGTAGTACATTACTATCTTACCCCAAGGGCTTTATCCATATTTGTACTGATCACTAGTGTAGTAGTACATTACTATCTTACCCCAAGAGCTGTATCCATATTAGTACTGATCACTAGTGTAGTAGTACATTACTATCTTACCCCAAGAGCTGTATCCATATTAGTACTGATCACTAGTGTAGTAGTACATTACTATCTTACCCCAAGGGCTTTATCCATATTAGTACTGATCACTAGTGTAGTAGTACATTACTATCTTACCCCAAGGGCTTTATCCATATTAGTACTGCTCACTAGTGTAGTAGTACATTACTATCTTACCCCAAGGGCTTTCTCCATATTTGTACTGATCACTAGTGTAGTAGTACATTATTATCTTACCCCAATGGCTTTATTCATATTAGTACTGATCACTAGTGTAGTAGTACATAACTATCTTACCCCAAGAGCTGTATCCATATTAGTACTGATCACTAGTGTAGTAGTACATTACTATCTTACCCCAAGAGCTTTATCCATATTAGTACTGATCACTAGTGTAGTAGTACATTACTATCTTACCCCAAGGGCTTTATCCATATTTGTACTGATCACTAGTGTAGTAGTACATTACTATCTTACCCCAAGGGCTTTATCCATATTAGTACTGATCACTAGTGTAGTAGTACATTACTATCTTACCCCAAGAGCTGTATCCATATTAATACTGATCACTAGTGTAGTAGTACATTACTATCTTACCCCAAGGGCTTTATCCATATTAGTACTGATCACTAGTGTAGTAGTACATTATTATCTTACCCCAAGAGCTGTATCCATATTAATACTGATCACTAGTGTAGTAGTACATTACTATCTTACCCCGAGGGCTTTATCCATATTAGTACTGATCACTAGTGTAGTAGTACATTACTATCTTACCCCAAGAGCTTTATCCATATTAGTACTGATAACTAGCGTAGTAGTACATTACTATCTTACCCCAAGAGCTGTATCCATATTAGTACTGATCACTAGTGTAGTAGTACATTACTATCTTACCCCAAGGGCTTTATCCATATTTGTACTGATCACTAGTGTAGTAGTACATTATTATCTTACCCCAATGGCTTTATTCATATTAGTACTGATCACTAGTGTAGTAGTACATTACTATCTTACCCCAAGAGCTGTATCCATATTAGTACTGATCACTAGTGTAGTAGTACATTACTATCTTACCCCAAGAGCTTTATCCATATTAGTACTGATCACTAGTGTAGTAGTACATTACTATCTTACCCCAAGGGCTTTATCCATATTTGTACTGATCACTAGTGTAGTAGTACATTACTATCTTACCCCAAGGGCTTTATCCATATTAGTACTGATCACTAGTGTAGTAGTACATTACTATCTTACCCCAAGAGCTGTATCCATATTAATACTGATCACTAGTGTAGTAGTACATTACTATCTTACCCCGAGGGCTTTATCCATATTAGTACTGATCACTAGTGTAGTAGTACATTACTATCTTACCCCAAGAGCTTTATCCATATTAGTACTGATAACTAACGTAGTAGTACATTACTATCTTACCCCAAGAGCTGTATCCATATTAGTACTGATAACTAACGTAGTAGTACATTACTATCTTACCCCAAGAGCTGTATCCATATTAGTACTGATCACTAGTGTAGTAGTACATTACTATCTTACCCCAAGGGCTTTATCCATATTAGTACTGCTCACTAGTGTAGTAGTACATTACTATCTTACCCCAAGGGCTTTATCCATATTTGTACTGATCACTAGTGTAGTAGTACATTATTATCTTACCCCAATGGCTTTATTCATATTAGTACTGATCACTAGTGTAGTAGTACATTACTATCTTACCCCAAGAGCTGTATCCATATTAGTACTGATCACTAGTGTAATAGTACATTACTATCTTACCCCAAGAGCTTTATCCATATTAGTACTGATCACTAGTGTAGTAGTACATTACTATCTTACCCCAAGGGCTTTATCCATATTTGTACTGATCACTAGTGTAGTAGTACATTACTATCTTACCCCAAGGGCTTTATCCATATTAGTACTGATCACTAGTGTAGTAGTACATTACTATCTTACCCCAAGAGCTGTATCCATATTAATACTGATCACTAGTGTAGTAGTACATTACTATCTTACCCCGAGGGCTTTATCCATATTAGTACTGATCACTAGTGTAGTAGTACATTACTATCTTACCCCAAGAGCTTTATCCATATTAGTACTGATAACTAGCGTAGTAGTACATTACTATCTTACCCCAAGAGCTGTATCCATATTAGTACTGATAACTAGCGTAGTAGTACATTACTATCTTACCCCAAGAGCTGTATCCATATTAGTACTGATCACTAGTGTAGTAGTACATTACTATCTTACCCCAAGGGCTTTATCCATATTAGTACTGCTCACTAGTGTAGTAGTACATTACTATCTTACCCCAAGGGCTTTATCCATATTTGTACTGATCACTAGTGTAGTAGTACATTACTATCTTACCCCAAGAGCTGTATCCATATTAGTACTGCTCACTAGTGTAGTAGTACATTACTATCTTACCCCAAGAGCTTTATCCATATTAGTACTGATAACTAGCGTAGTAGTACATTACTATCTTACCCCAAGAGCTGTATCCATATTAGTACTGATCACTAGCGTAGTAGTACATTACTATCTTACCCCAAGGGCTTTATCCATATTAGTACTGATCACTAGTGTAGTAGTACATTACTATCTTACCCCAAGGGCTTTATCCATATTTGTACTGATCACTAGTGTAGTAGTACATTACTATCTTACCCCAAGAGCTGTATCCATATTAGTACTGATCACTAGTGTAGTAGTAAATTACTATCTTACCCCAAGAGCTGTATCCATATTAGTACTGATCACTAGTGTAGTAGTACATTACTATCTTACCCCAAGAGCTTTATCCATATTAGTACTGATCACTAGTGTAGTAGTACATTACTATCTTACCCCAAGGGCTTTATCCATATTTGTACTGATCACTAGTGTAGTAGTACATTACTATCTTACCCCAAGGGCTTTATCCATATTAGTACTGATCACTAGTGTAGTAGTACATTACTATCTTACCCCAAGAGCTGTATCCATATTAATACTGATCACTAGTGTAGTAGTACATTACTATCTTACCCCGAGGGCTTTATCCATATTAGTACTGATCACTAGTGTAGTAGTACATTACTATCTTACCCCAAGGGCTTTATCCATATTAGTACTGATCACTAGTGTAGTAGTACATTACTATCTTACCCCAAGGGCTTTATCCATATTAGTACTGCTCACTAGTGCTATATCATGTCCTCAATGTGTAATAGCGTTATGAAGCATAATCCGCTGCTTTCTCCATATGTTGTCTATAGGAGACATTGTAGCAGCTAGTCTCCATCCTCCAGCTCAAGGAACCAAAAATTTGAGATAGTCTGCTAGGAGAAAACTGGTATCCAATGCAGAATAAAAGACATGTAATGGTACGCGTAATAGTGTTACGCTTTCATTATTTAACCTGTAAGGGTAAGGTTCATTGGTGGATAGATGGGGAGGCGTAGATGTTCTGTACCCCAACATGACAGATAGAGAAGAAATACAACCCCAATTATGTGGACACGTTAACTCAAAATAACTTAACCTTTGGATTCATGCAATGCCGTTCCCATTGTTACCACATTAAAAAAAAAATCATGCATCCAAAAAGCTAGAATTTCATATCATTAAAAAAATGACTAATCTGTGACCCCCCCCCCATTGCTTTCCAGATATCATCCATTTTGACATTCCATCTATTCTCATTGAAATCGATACTGCCTTGAAACGTGATGCCATGAAACAAGAACAGCAGAGGCGGGCCGCCGAAGGCAGGACGGAGTCGGACGAGGAATCGGAGAGCACGGCCCTCTGACATTAAGTTCAATTTGTGCCCGCCATGATCAACAGCCAAACTTGTGCCAATATGTAAATGAGCCCCGGTCTGCTGTTAACAGGGGGTGCCTTTGTTAAAGGAGTTTTTTGCCTTTCTTTTGTTTTGTAGGCCTTACTGCAATAGGGCTTTAAATATTAATTTTCCCACGAAAGAAAAAATATTCTGGAATATATAAAAAAAAAATTCCTTTATTTGAAACGTCCCCGAAACCCCGGTGTATAAAATATCTTCTACGCAGAGGTGAAATTTCACAATTTTTTTTTTACAAAAATTTTGCCCAGAATTTTAATCGTCCTTGTAAAATAAAAAAAAATCATCTTATAAGTGATGCCGTGTAAGGCTCCGACCCTTCGTGAAATTTTCTTTTTTGTTGTTGAGATATTTTTGTTCGATCCATTTGAAAATTTTAAAAAATTTCTTTCCCGAAGGTTCTGACAACCCTGCGTAATAAAAAAAAATTAAAAAATTCACGTAAAATCGAAGCCAAGTCAAGACTTTCATTCCTATAAATTAAATTGCAGACGTATTGATTCCTAATACGGACAGAGTTTATTTTTTACATTTTGGAATCTAGTTTTCTAGTTTTCTGTTGTTTTGTTAATTTTATAGGAGCGTCTGATTTTGTTCATTTTTGTGCGAAGAAAGTTTCTTTTTATTTGTGGGGAAAAAAAAACAATCTGAGAAATTCAGGGATTTATTCATTTAAGTTTTTTTTCAATTTGGCATTTGCAAAGTCTAAGATTAGATTTCCATTTTTTAATTGCAATTTCTCGCTCACCAGACTCACCCGTTGTGCCAAATTATTTCTTTACTAGAAATTTCTGATTTAACGGGATCCTATCTATCTGACTAACTCGTCGGAATAGCCTTAAGAGAAGCTATTCGTCTCCTACCTTTTATAAGTTGCCTCCACGCCACCGTTCGCTTGAAATTCTGGTTTTCCTCTGTATGCAAATGAGTTTTCTCGCAGCACTGGGGGCGGGCCCAATGCTACAAGAGAACTCTCCAGCGCCGCCTCCATCTTCTTCTGGAACAAGGTCTTCACCGCGTCTTCTTCTGGCAGTGTCTTCTAACTTCTAGGCCTCGGGCCTAGGCCAACTGCGCATGCCTGCCGGCCACAAGAAAATGGCTGCTTACAATACTGTGCGAGCGGCCATTTTTCTTGTGGCCGTGAGCATGCGCAGTCAGTTTTGCCCTAGACCCGAGGCCTAGAAGTTAGAAGACACCGCTGGAAGAAGATGTGGTGAAGACCTCGTTCCAGAAGAAGATGGAGGCGGCGCTGAAGAGTTCTCTCGTAGCATTGGGGATGCCCCCAGTGCTACTTGAGCACTGAGGCCTGCCCCCAGTGCTGCAAGAGAACTCATTTGCATACCGTCAAAAACCGAGATTTCTACAGAAACGGTGGCTCAGAGAAGACAACTTAAGTTAGAAGAAGAATAGTCCTTCTTAAGGCTATTGTGACATCTTAGGGACAAAAAACTTCCTTCTGAGTGATAGGATCCCTTTAAGTAAATCTGAAAATAATCAAATTTTATTAAAAAACAACAATAGAATAATGTCATTTCACAGTTGTATTTATGTTTTATTAGAAACATTCCTGACCACATTAATAAATTGAGATTTTTCTTTCTAGAATTTTCTTCCCGTGACGTCATGGGATAACTTTAGGTCGCCCTTATATTATCTATTTAAAAAAAAAAAATGCTGCCTGTATATATTTTAAATGACAGATTACCTAAAAAGATAGACTTAATATAAGAAGGATCACCTATATGATATCGTCAGGTTTCTACCACCTGTCGATGGGATTCATTACAAAAATAATATTTTCTAAAAAATAATATTCTATATAGATATCTATGGAGAAATTGCTATATAATTTTTTTTTTTAATAAATTTTTTGCTTGTGTATGCGTGCGTGTATGAGGTCAGGTGTTAACGGTCTATTCTAGGAAAGAGAAAAGCATATGGCGTTGACTATTGTATATATGTATTTGTTATCTATATAAGATTCTAATGTATAATTGTAAAGAAGGAAAAAAATGCGCCTTCATCAGGCCGCGTTATCCAAAAAAAAAAAACATTTGTAAATAATAGAAAGAGTCCACGGTCCCGTCTCTCATCTCCAATTTTATATCTATTTTTCCTGTCTCACTGAAATGTTTACATTTTATCTCAAGCAATGGTTGGACGACGTATAGAAACCCCCATGTCTGTGTTTTTGTTTTTTTATTTTTGTTTTTTTTACGTTTGTGAACAAACTTTGCCAAAACCTGGTGAATTTTCTGTGAACTTGCCGATTGGAACAAATAAATATTGGACAAAATTGGTGAATTCCCCTACACTCGTCCCCTTCCTCATCGGCCGTCGCGCCCATCCTCAACCTGGACTGACGGGAAGAGCGAACGAAAACTTGTGTAGAATTCTTGGACGGTGAACAATCCTTGTGGAATTTAAAAAAATATATAAGAAAAAAATGTCTGAAAACATTGGTCATAGGAGAAATCTACAAATAGTCGGTGAATTTTGAAGCCTCGAGCAAAATTTTTTTGAAAAAAACCCAACAACCCTACCACCCTGTATGTGTTACCTATGGAGGTTCTTATGCACAATATTCACCTTAGTGGCACCATGTATATCCGTGTGATACTATGTTGTACAGAACTACCAACCATGTATGCAACACGTCTGCGGAACACCCCAAGACTCATGAATATGCACCGCTGGAAAGCTGACGTCAACTTTTTAGTATTTCAGCGTGTACGGTCTACGGATTTCACGTGGGGCGGGCAGTGCCCTATATGTTGTGTCTGAACATGTGATAATCCTGCCAATTATTATATTGTATCTGTGCGTACACATCTGTGGTAACACCAACAGGTCCTTAACCATAGCTTTTACCCCAAGAGCCAACGCTCAAAAGTTGTCTTTTTTATATAAAAAAAATAAAATAAATATGTATAAAATAAAACCTTTCATGATGTCGTCCGTTCTTAAGGGTTTTTTTTTTATTGGGTATGAGAATTTTCATATGTAGAGATGAGCGAACGGCGTTCGATCGAATATCAGGCCGTACGAGGTATTCAATTACAATTGGATACCAAAAGGCAAACGCACTAAAAATTCCTGTCCCCTCCCACCTTCCCTGGCGTGTTTTTTGCACCAATAACTGCGCAGGGGAGGTGGGACAGGAATTACGACAATGGAGGCAGTGAAAAAAAATAGGAAAAAGTAATTGGTGGCCGAAATCAGGTGACCTCCAATTTATATGAATGGTCGATTTAAGATCCGGGTCATGTGAGACTGTGAATCATGTGACTGTAAAACAGGGACAGATGTACAGGCAGGGTTAGCTAGGGATAACCTTTATTTAGGGGGGAATGTTACTCACCCAGCTCTTTGGGGCTCCATCTGGTCGGGATCCCTGTCAGCCTGCGATATGCAGGAGCTGACTTTTTCCCATAAGAATGCATTGACCAGCGTTGATTGGCCGAATGCCATATAGAGCACAGCATTTGGCCAATCAACGCTGGTTCTGCCGGAGGAGGCAGAGTCTAAGATTGGTCCACAACAGTCTCCATTGTGGTCAGATCTCAGCTGTGTCAACTCTGCTATACCTAAGATCGGACCATAATGGAGACTGCTGTGGACCGATTTTAGACTCCGCCTCCTCACAGACGAGCCTCCGGCAGAACCAGCGTTGATTGGCCAAATGCTGCTCTGTATGGCATTTGGCCAATCAACGCTGGTCAATGCATTCCTATGGGAAAAAGTCATCTCCCACATTATTAGTGGGGTAATACTGTGACTTGGGCTTGTTAGATGCCCCCAGACATGCTTCCCCTGCTGTCCCAGTTGCATTCCAGGGTGTTGGCATCATTTGCTGGGGTGTCATAGTGGACTTGGTGACTCTCCTGAGTCGAAGTGTGGCTTCCCCTGAAACGAAGCATTTTCTCCCATAGACTATAATGGGGTTCCATATTCGTTAGAATAGTCCAATATTGAGAGGCTATTTGAAATGAATAACGAACATCGAATATTTTACTGTTCGCTCATCTCTATTCATGTTATTACACATGGGAAAAAAAAAGTTCTCCAGATTAATTTTTGTTTTTGTTTACAATTTTATTTTTAACAAAAATACTCCACTTCCTTTTGCCCATTCTTTTCAATATTTTATACGTTTAACCATCTTTTCTACCCAATTAAAATCACTCCCAATTTTTTGAAGCATGATTTTTTTTTTTATTGCAACGTGTTATTGCAACGTGTGTGGCAGTTTTCGTCGCTGGAAATCTCCCAAATTTCCTAGAAGAGTTTTGCATGGCCTAAAAGTTATTCGCCCCTATAAAGCTGAAGCCGCTTCACTAATATAAAGAAAAAAAATGGACACTTTTTTTTTTCAGCAGAAATTATTTAGAATTATTTTTTAAAGGGATCCTATCATTTTTCTGGGTACCACGTTGGAATAGCTTTAAGAAAGGCTATTTGTCTCCTACCTTTCGTCGTCTTCTCCGCGCCACCGTTCGCCTACAATCCCGGTTTGTCTCGATAAGCAAATTAGCTCTCTCGCAGCACTGGGGGCGGGCCCCAGCGCTCAAACTGCACTGGGGGTGGTCCCAATGCTGCGAGAGAACTCTCTCCAGTGCCGCCTCCATCTTCGTCAGCAGCGTCATTCGTCAGTCTCTTCTTCTGGCGGTGGCTTGTAACTTCTAGGCCTTGGGCAGAGCAGACTGTGCATGCCCACAGGCCACGAGAAAATGGCCGCTTACAATACTGTGCAGGTAGCCATTTTCTCATGGCCTGTGGGCATGCGCAGTCTGCTCTGCCCAAGGCCCGAGACCTAGAAGTTGCAAGTCACCGCCGGAGGAAGAGGACACTGCTGACGAAGATGGAGAGAGAGTTCTCTCACAGCATTGGGGACGCCCCCAGTGCTGCAAGAGAGCTAATTTGCATACCGAGAGAAATCAGGATTGTAGGCGAACGGCGGTGCGGAGAAGACGACGAAAGATAGGAGAAGAATAGCCTTTCTTAAAGCTATTCCGACGTGGTACCTAAAAAAAATTGTGCGTGAGTGATAGGATCCCTTTAAATGAATTTTGAAATTAATTAATTTCAAAATTTATTTAAATTTCTTATGGAATACAATGTATCGAGGCTGACAAGATGGGGATCACTGTACACTCCCCTCGTTTCTCTCCACCAGGGTTCTGGTTATTGAAGTGATCGAGTCTTTACAGGCGTTAGATGAACTGGCGTTGGCCAAACACGATCTGTAAAAAAAAGTTTATTTTTTTTAATACAGATTGCAATTGTTTTTTTATTTTGTTAGTATTTTGTTATGTTTTTTTATTTTGTTAGTATAAAGTTTTATTACGTTTAATATTTTTTTATTTTGTTAATTTATAATTACCTAAAAAATCTAGAAATGGTTATGTCAGTATTGAGTGTGTCTGTGTTCTGTCATACAGGTATTGGTGGATTTTTGGTGGTCTTTCTCCTTGAATAAAAAATTGGGGTAAGTATAATTAACATAATTGGGGAATTGTGGATATTGGGTGAAATGACCCCCTAAATAGGAATGGTAGGATGGTTAATAGGGTTAGTGACATGGGTGATGGACTCTAGATTGTAAGGACACGTTGATCCAGATTGGAGTCGGGAAGGAATTTTTTCCCCTGAAATGGGGCAATTGGCCGGAGCCTCATGGGGTTTTTTGCCTTCCCCTGGATTGTAGGGTTATAGGTTGGACTTGATGGACTGATGTCTCCATCCGACCTCATCTACTATGTCACTATGAAGGCTTGATATGAGGCCTACCAAACCAATGTGACCCAAATACGTTATATCAGTATGCTATCGGTTACCACATGCATAGTCGGGGTTAATATACAAACTTATGGCCAAGTCGGTCTATAGTTAGACAAGAACACTATGGAGCTATGGTAAGGCATCTACTGAAGCGTGGCCACGGCATGCTGGGAGTTAATAACCTACACAGACGTTACTTTACCTCCCCATCTGGATTTCGGAAACCTACACCATGTTCTGGTTTAAACTCCCAAACACGTGTCCTTTAACCAGATAAACAGGTTCAGAAGAGAACAGGATATCCGCGCCCCGCCAATAACGTGCTATTTACGGCAGACATTTAGCAAATTTCATCCATACAGCTCAAAATCCTCAGGAATTGTTCCAAAAATATCAAAGGTTCCGTATTAAACCGACAATATCAGGCAAACTAGTTACAGCCACAGACGGTACAAGTGAATGTTTTTGAAACATTGTAGCTGTGTGTTTGATGCCAGGCGCCCCCTGCTGGTACTACTATCTACTCAAATTCTGCCCCACATGTTTACATTTTGGAATGACTTTCACGACTGGTTTCATGTCTCTCGGCTTCTTAGGGTGTCCCTGTGTGATGTTCTGCAAAAAATGATGCCCTAAGTATCAGGGGCCGCCCTAATTTTTTTTAGGTTTTAAGATTTGGAGACTTACCGTTGTCCAGCATTAGATGTAGGGGGGTGTCGTACATCTTCAGGAACTGTTCTGGCGTCAACAGATCTTTACACTGAAGAAGGTGTAAGATGGAGGTCTGAGGTATGACCAGCTCTGGGATCTTCTCAAACACTGAGTGGGGGATGTTTTTGGAGCCCTGGACAAGTAAATTCAGCAATAAATTAGAATAATTGGATAGACTGACCAATAGAGGACAGTACTAATATGTGCAGATTATGGTGCATTATAGGGCCAGTTGCAGACGACACGGGTTGCACATGGGGATGTCGCCGTGCGCTGCCCGTGCACATGAATAAGAGCCATGGAAGCAAGTGCCGCAAAATAATACATGTTCTATCTGATGCCACACGGACTGTCGGCCTGAACACCGGACTGTAAAATTCATGGTGTGTAAGAACGGGTCAGTGCTATCCATGAAATACACCAATAGTTCACTGTTCCGCACCACGGTCCTCTGCAAGGGGCTAAGACTGAGGAACTGCAAAATAAAATCATTCCAGTTGCAATCTCGGAGACTTTTGTTGATACTTTGTCTTCATATTTTCCTTCCTTTGCCACTTTATGATATTTGCAGCCCGTTCTCCCCATTCACTGACCTTGGGGTATTTGGTGAGATGTTTCCCAATCTTCAGCACCTTGGTGATACACTCGCTGACGATTCCCTCTGTGGCCTCCTCGCTGAATTTCTCTCCCAAATACTGACCAGGAACATCCAAGACTTTGTAGCTCCACTGACTGAACAGGCGGCTGGGGATGTTGTGAGAGATCACTATCATTTTGGGGTCCAATATTAGCGCCCTGAAGGGAAAAAAATAGAAAATGTAGTCAAAATGCAAAAAGTTCTTATAAGGTTGGCATGTTGGAGTCGCTATAAACGGTCAGATGTCCTATAGTTACTAATAGTAGCTGTGAGATCTCTCAGAAATTGTGCCCAAACTTAAAAAAAACAAAAAAACTTTAAAATGGAAAAAAAAAATTGTGGCCAACCAAGGTACCGACAACCTGAAACTTTCAATTTTTCAACATGTCTGCCAATCATAAGAGAGCAAAGTGATCCCGAGCTCTGTGTCGCTATTGGGCCCAGTTGTCTTCGCGTTATTGAAGGTGTTCAACATAAAATATGGCAACCGTCCTCCATAGACAGCGCCACGTCCGTATGGGTTGTGTCTCATATTATAGGTGAATATGCCTGATCTGCAATACCAGACACAACCTTCAGACAGGTGTGGCACTGTTTCCATAAGAAGGCAGCCATGTTATTCTAATTCTGCACAACCCCATCAAGTAGGCTTGAGAATAAGTCCAGGTTCGGAGACGATTTACTGACCTGTCCCCTTGTTTCTTCATTCGCTGAAGGTCCCAGATCACACAGTAGAGGACGTCTCCACTAGACTGAGATAAAAGGATATGTTAGGAAGACTTGTCAGTAATTCCAGTCCTGGGGGGGGGTTCAGGTAATCATAGAGTAGGTCCTATCATGTTCCATGACATCTGATGGAAGGCACTTGGATCGGACGTCACTCTGATGTCACACCTGATGTCACTCTGATGTCACTCTAATATCACTCTGATGTCACACTTGATTTCACTCTAATATCACTCTGATATCACACCTGATGTCACTATGATGTCACACCTGATGTCACACTTGATTTCACTCTGATGTCACACCTGATGTCACTCCTATATCACTCTGATGTCACACCTGATGTCACTCTAATATCACCCTGATGTCACTCTGATGTCACACTTGATGTCACTCTGATATCACTCTGATGTCACTCTGATGTCACACCTGATGTCACTCTAATATCACTGATGTCACACTTGATGTCACTCTGATGTCACTCTTATGTCACACCTGATGTCACTCTGATGTCACACTTGATGTCACTCTGATATCACTCTGATGTCACACCTGATGTCACACCTGATGTCACACTTGATGTCACTCTGATGTCACACCTGATGTCACTCTGATATCACACCTGATGTCACACTTGATGTCACTCTGATGTCACACTTGATGTCACTCTGATGTCACACCTGATGTCACTCTGATATCACACCTGATGTCACACTTGATGTCACTCTGATATCACACCTGATGTCACTCTGATGTCACTCTGATGTCACACTTGATGTCACTCTGATGTCACACCTGATGTCACTCTGATGTCACACCTGATGTCACTCTAATATCACTCTGATGTCACATCTGTCACACCTGATGTCACTCTGATGTCACACCTGATGTCACTCTGATGTCATCGGAGTGCAATCCACTAAAAAAAATGTCAGCTCTCCCCCTGGGTTGGACACTTGGTCGGACATGAATCATTGACATTATGGTGGACAAGCTCATAGTGGGTAATAGATAATGACATACATAGAATAAAGGGGGCCTCGTCACAAATAACAATCTGACCCTTCCAATATGGCGCCCGGTTTTACCATAAAACATATTTGCCAACCTTTCGATGTTTCCAGGAGACTGGGTTCACAAAGGCGCCATATAATCTGTGTATACCTGCCTCATAGAGCGCCCATGTCACATATCGCTAACAGCTGGAACCTTCTGCCAGACTCAATAAATTTGTTCACACTTTCGGGGTGCTGAGAGGTCACCCCAGACATAGAGTGGGTAAGTATAAGGACAGATTATTCCATCAACAGCAAATTGAATGGAACCAACCAGGCCCGGGCTCCTATACTGTGCGCTGTAGTATATACTCCCCTTTATACCTCTAGGCAGTGAACGGTGTACGTGGGGTACAGGAGCAGGAGGCCGGTCACATTCTCACCCTGGTTATATCGCTGGAATTGCTGCTCCCAGTATTCTGTAGAACATAGAACAAAACCAGTAACAGCCATGGACACCAACATCAATTCCAAAAACACGGGGTCCAGGACTTGTTCCCCACCATCTCTATGGGGAGGTCTTGGTGCACCCTCTTTGGTACTGATAGTGTAGGTCCTTGAGGCCTCCAGCAGACATATAACATTGCCCTTAAAGGGATTGTCCAAGTGTGATAGGTCGATAGGATAACTGGAGGCTACGACTGGCTGGTGCACTTCGGGCATGTCAGGACCAGGACGGACCACCAGAGCACCACCATTAGTGTCACAGATGGGTAAACTGACCCTATTACTCAGGGTAGACCTGGTTCCAACTCAATAGTTGGGTCATCTACTAGAAGACAACCTTGGAATTGTCCTTTGGCCAGTATTACAAGAAAAAGTTACATGTCTAAGAAATAGTCGGCGTCCAACACTAGTTCTAATTGTATATGATCATCTCAATAGGGGAGCGATGGGCCTGCACCAAAATATTCACAAATATCTGATACAATAAACCCAATGCAATACTTATCATTTACCTCCAAGGTCTCTCTTATCAGCCAGATTTGGGGAAATCTTAGACACGAAGATCAACCGGTGCAGAAGGGATTTCTAGATAAAAAGACATAGAATTAGAATTAAAGCAAAAGGACGGAATGTCCCGAGAGATTGAAATCGTATCCATCATTGTGTCTGTGATAGTAACTGGGACGTCAAAGACAAAAAAATACTGTCTAAAAAGATGCAAAATATATTAGAAATTTAAAAAAAATATTATTAAAAAAATAATAGAAAAATACAACGGCAATACCTATGATCACCACCAGATGGCACAAACACTACATGCACATAGTCAGAGCAGGTTACAGAAGGTCCCCGGAGGAAGGGGGATGGGGGGGTTAGAGGACCCTCATTATTAAATCCTAGAAAGGCTATAACAAGCACAAGACTGACCACGTCCTCCCGGGCGCTCAGGACCATCCTCTTGTTGAGCTGCTGATGAAAGAAACTCGTCCCTGTTTTTTCCGGAGTCGTTTCTGACTTCCATGAGGGCGCTCTCGCCTTCCCGGCCTCCATGTTAAGAAGCGAGTGAACAAAAAAAGTAATAAAAAAAAATCTCCTTTCTCAAAAAGAAGCAAAGACCGATCCGATTTTATCTTTGAAACAAAAAAAAAGTAGAACTAGTCAAATGTAATATTCCGAAAACATATTAGAAATTGCAAAAAAAGTTAAAAATATCTACAAAAATTTGCTTAGAAAGTAAAAAGTGTAAGTCAGGCCCATGTGTGAGAGTGCAGTGAAGTGTTCAGCTACGTCCTGATTATTTACGTTTGTGGTAGCTCGGATACGGCGCCTTTGTCTGGCTTGTTGGTATTTGGTGTTGACTCCCAGCCAGATTTCTGTTGCCCAGTAACTCAGGAACGATCAGTAATTCGCTGCGTTCCTGCCACCCTGCACTGATTTTTTTGCATTTGCACAAAAATAAATCAATAAAATAATGTACTAAACTAAAAAATACCAAAAATACTTTGTACTTTTATCTTTTTGGGGATATTGAGTTATTAAGCGAAGTGGTCGGCCACGCGGGGGCGGAGGAGGCCGTACACAAATCCTCCAAGTGTGATCGCATACCGGTGCCTGCCTATCCCTGGAGGGGTGCAGTGTAAGATAACAGGGTGCACTAACCCTTTAGGTCCCGCATTAAGCTTATAGGGAATGCTGGGAGTTGTAGTTGTCAACAGTGACAGGTTAGAGACTGTAACAAAGTAAACACAGCTCATGTTTAGGACACTTAGAATTTAATTCAGAAAAAAAGAACAAATAGAAATATAGATACAAAAACAGTCAAGAAAAATAATTCTTTGCATAGAAGTTCATAGTAAAAACACCTGACGAAGTTTTCGTACTCGCCTCTTCCCAGGCCTGTACAGCAGGAGACATTAATGCCGTACGTTACAGCATTAATAAATACACTTTAGATTGAACTCTCGCAGGTCACATGGGCAATGCCCCGGCCCACAAACCACCCTGGTGGCAGCCATTTTTACTTTCTCATCTGATTTTTTTTCTATTTTATTTCGATTTTTTTTTTTTTTTAAAGATTATTTTGACGCAATAAAAATGCAGAATATTATAGAATATGTGCATTGTTTTACCGCAGTGGTCCTGTAGGCGGCGCTGTCGTCAGAATGTTTAGAATTAGTCAGTGACGTTTTTAATTTGCTTTAAAAACAATTATAATAAACCTTCCCACAGTTTGTCCTGCCAATTGGACCACGAGTGGGTGGAGTTTATAGGCCTAAATGTGGGAGTGGCTATGTGGTTTGGAGGTGTGGCTAAACTAATGGGTTGGGCTTAAAATGTCTATATACAGTGCTTAATAAATACCAGGATGGAGGGCCGTCCCAATTATTTGATAAAATGGCTGCCACCATTGTGAATTACATATATTACATTTCCCATATATATTTATATAAAATTATAGAATTCCATAAAACCTGTTCGGGGATAATCCCACTGGATTCAGTGCAAACAGCGAGCGCCCTGAGGTGGATTAAAGTGCGACACTACAGACATGGCCGGGGTTGGGAGATAAATCCTTCATGAACTAATATCTGCTACAGACACGCAGAAAATTCCTTTAATCCAGAGGTTGCAGATTACGGGGCAGCCGTGTAATCTATCGGATTATTAGCAATGAGCTATGAAATATGGGAACGTCTTACACTTCAGTGCCAGACTCTCTCCATGTAACGTTACGGCCTGTAGATACTTCAGCGTTACCTGAGATTATTATGTCGGACCCTTCTATACAGTCACTTAAAGGGTATGGAGATAGTCGCAAATTATTAGATTACTTTTATAGATCTAACAGAAGAACGAAAAATTTCTGCATTCATTTTGACCATTTGTGTATATACCTCTATCTATATACATGTATATAGCTCCTGTGTAGATCTACGTGCTTCTATGGTAACAGACTACAAACAAACCCCCCTGTAATAGAATCCAAAAGTCTCATATTTCATTCTAATTTACATTCATGAAGTTGTCAACGAGTTGTGGGGGATAAAAAGGAGAGTAACCCCGGGATCAGACTACATGGGGTTTGATTGTAGAATGTGACCATGGAGGCGGGTCTATAGAGAAGCCGCATACCCACAACTGTAGCAAGTTTTTCATCAATACTTTCAATTTTTAAATTTTGATACATTGTAACAATACCAATGTGGTTGTACCACTAGACAGGCCCTTTAAGTGTTCCGATTACATCAATTTCGAGGTTTTCTTGGCTCAGACAAGCCCATGATGAACTCACATCTTGTAATATCAAACACCTGCATAAAACGCATCGTTGTAACCGACAGTATCTGCTCCGTGTATATAGGACAGGGTATATATATGACACTATATGTGAATATTCTTCGTCTCAGTAGTTTTCTCCATAACTATCTTACACTATATCCCTGGATCGGGCCTACACCGCGTATCCTCCCGTATGATAACAATGTGGGATGTAGCCTGGAATATCGCAAAATAAAAATTTTAAAATATTTTTGTATTTCAAGTCACAGAAATATTTCAACAAAAGTCCTTCATATGTTTGTGGGGAGCCAGCGCTAGATAATGGTGTGCGTGATAAAATGGGGGTGTCGCTATACGAGCCCATGGAGTCTAAGGGGTTACAAAGGCCCCTCTGACCCCTTGGAAGACATCAGTATTAGACATGGCACATGGTCGGTTTGGGCCCTGTTACGAATGCGTCAGGGTCCGGGACTGTCCTGTGACACCTTTGCTACTTATAGGAAATCGTTAATTGGGGAGAACCCTGAAATCTTTGCCATTATTGATGGACATTACAATTGTAAGATCCTCCCTACTGGTCATGGGGGGGGGGGTAGCAAACCAAGTGCTATAAGGTGCTATAAGGGTAAAAGTCTCCTGACTACCTTTGCACTCAATGGACAGAAGACAGAGGAGCTCAATGGTGGAATCCATTACTGACACCACTACTATGAGCCTATGTGATATTTTTGAGACAGGACCTTCAGTCTTCAAGGGGTCAGAATAATTGGGTCTACTAGTCCATTGTAGTGTCTTGTACAGCTCCAGCCATGTCACACGGGATTAGGAGGCCCCTGCTGACACGAAACATGGAGACCTGCTCGATTATCAAAGGCCTTCTCCTCAAAGCTCCGACTCATCAAACCCTCTTTATGGCACTTCGAAACATTGTGAAGGATAAAGGTGTTTGATGTGATTTTTTTTAACAGTGTTTTATACAATCTGGTGATACGCAAAGATTTTCGGCTACCCATTGGCACGCCAATAATTTGGCCTGGAGACCCATGAGACGCACGAGGAGTCCTTAGAAGCTGGACTCAGGCACAGTTTTCTTCCTGCCAAGGGAGGACGTTTGGTATTTCATTCTTTGCAAAGTACTTGAAGGCGACTTCTCGGCAGCCACCTGTCTGGTGGGTTGATGCGGCGCGCTCCCATTCCTGTACAGGGAAGCCGACCTCTTCATAGTCCACTCTGCTTTGGTCTGGACATTAGTTGAGCTATGCGCCCGTCTGATGTCCAGTTTTGACTTCTCATTGGAGAAATCCTCTTTCTGTTTTCTTGGTATTGTACCACTAGTCCTCCCGTCAGCCATGACAACCCCATTAGATAGAGAAGTCCTTGAGATGCCATTATGGAGCTCTGATGGAGTAGGGGTCACATAACTCGTCTGTCTCCTTGGCTCTTTCTTCAATACATTTGTCCTTAACTTGGTTGCCTTCCCATCTGACTCTCCTTCGGTGGGTTTAGTCTTATCTCCAACTTTTGTAAGGTGTTTTTGGTTTTGGTCTCCATTTTGTCCTGGAGAAGCTCTGACTTTATTATTTACACTCAATGGGCCATCACTACTTGGTTTCCGCTCTTTGCTTTGAGGCTGTGCAGGCCCATCGTCCTTTCCAACTTGCCCAGTACTATCCTGATGGGTAAGTTTCTCTTTTGGTTTACCCCTTAAGGTGTCCGTCTTTGAAGACGAAGACAAGGCTTTGGACTGTCCACTTGTAGAGCTGGGTATGATGGCGCCATGGCTATTGGATTGACCCAAGTTTGGGGGGTTTCCATTGGCTGACTTTTCTGCGTTCTTCATCATGGGCACAATGGACTCATTAGTGTACTTTGGTCGTCTTCCCGATTCCAAGTATTCCACCAGTTCACGAGTCTCAGGCTTTGACCTGTCCTTAGATCCAAATGACCATCGAAGAGGCATTGCCTTACTGATGCTCAACTTCAGCCTAGAAGCCGAAGGCAGCCTCATACTTGCACTGCGACCTTTCGCTCCTCGGACAAAAGACTTCGACCCTACAAATAAATGGGATCATTTAGAAACATGAAACTATCAAGTCCAGGAGACATCTCTATAGATTTATCTGGAATGTTCATACCTTTCTCCATGTTCATTTCCTTCTCCAGAAAGATGGGCGAGTCTGGAATTTTCGGCAGTGGGGTGCAGCTAGTGGTTGCCCGAGACACTGGGCTTCCTTTTTTGCTTCCATTCAACCTCAAAGCCCAGTGATCAGACATGGCCGAACTTGTGGAACCTAAAGGCACATCCAAAAATTAATACATCACTTTCCAGGTGACTCAGCAAAGTTACACCATAAAACGTCTGTCTTCTCCAGTATACAGATTGTCAACTGCTTGGCGTTGTCTAGCATGGCCATTTTGGAAGTATCTATTACACATACAGTTTATGATAAGGGATAGACAGAACTTGTCTCGCCCAGTATAGCTCCTCCATGAAGAGACAACCAACCAACCAACAACAATCCCCTTCCTCATCGCAACCAACAACAAGCCATCAAGGAGAGCAAACATGGCTGCCCGCACCTTTCACAGAGCTACTGGCGGACCAGGCTGGAATGGCGTTCCTCTTTTGGTAGAAGAGCAGATAGGCCCCTCGGGTGCAGACGTCGTCCTCAAGAACATGCTCTACATTACTGTCATCGTAGCTGTACCAGCGGGCATCCACCGAGTTCCTGCAGTAGGCTGAGGGCACAAGAGGACATGATGATATATACAGCGCTATATTCTCTGTACCCCACGTTTCAGTGAACCCCTCTGGTGATTTCGGGATGTCTTTCTGACCCACCTGTATAGTGACCTCCTTGTAGGCTTCCATGGTGGTTACAGACGGCGTACAAATCATATAGGACGTCCGGGTTCCCATTCTCCAGCTGGTATGGAGGCTGCTTCCACGATGACCACTGTCCTAAGGAACGTTTGCTCCCTTGGCCCCTCTTAACCACGTGTGGTGCCATGTCCATTCCCTCTAAGGGGTACTTGACTAGGGTAGACAACTTGTTCCTGCGACCACCAACCTGCCGGAACCTCTTAAGGTGGATGATAAGAATATCTGGGAGAGTCCATAGGCTCAGTTTGACTGTACCCTGTTGTAGCACCTTACAGTGTGGGCACCTCCAGGCGTCATCTGGAGCCAACTGTGGAATAAAGGGTTAACACAAGGCGCCAGTTACTAGAATATCTTTGTGCAGTTGCATTGTGCTGTTGTGATTATTAGCACTTTCTAGCACATGGTTGGTTCCTGTGTGAGGTCTCTGTAGGGCGCCCCTTACCTGCTCCTCCTTAGTGTACAGCTGGAAGCATTCGTCCAGGGTGCAGGTCTGCTGCTGGTGCTCCAGTTGTTGGCTCCTCACAGACTCATCGTCCAGGACCACTTCCTCCTGTATATTCCCAAATAATCTTCAAGAGAGTCATATAATGGCGTAAGGAAATCTGTGCCAACACTAGAGCTTGTATAACTGTGTATGAGTGTATATACAGGATATATATACTTGTGCATGCATGTATGTGTGTGTGTGTGTTTGTGCATGCATGTATGCGTGTGTGTGTTTGTGCATGCATGTATGTGTGTATATACAGGATATATATACGTGTGGGTGCATGTATGTGTGTGTGCATGCATGTATTTGTGTGTGCATGCATGTATGCTTGTGTGTGTGCATGCATGTATGTATGCGTGTGTGTGTGCATGTATGTATGTGTGTGCATGTATGTGTGTGTGCATGCATGTATGTGTGTGTGTGTGTGTGCATGCATGTATGTGTGTGTGTGTGTGTGTGCATGTATGTGTGTGTGTGTTTGTGCATGCATGTATGTGTGTGTGTGTGTGTGTGTGTGCAGCAGCAAGGTGAGAGGGGAGTCAACTGGGGAGCCATTAAAGGGATCTCTAAGGGTTGCCCCACTTGTATGCATATGTGTGTACTTTACATATGTGTGTATCTCCAGCCTTACATACCTCTCCTTCATCTTGGGGTCCCATTCTATGGCCAGGGTCACATGAGGGGGGCCTCCAGTCCCACAAAGTTGGAGAGACCTTGTATAATAATAAGAGTATATGGATAACCAGTGACGCGGATGTTAGTATACTTGGCAGCGCTCTGAGCACTTTCACTACTACTTCTTATTACTATTCCTCCCCCCCAGTACATCACTATAACCTTGGCCATTCTTGGCAGCACAACAGCCTCCGCCATAATTCACACTGCAAAACGTCCTTTACGGGACAAAAATATTGCACTACCCAAAAAGCCAGTAGGTGGCGACCACAGAAAGGACCCAACAACATGGCTATCCAATATCATCTGCAGTGTTACACAATGGGATCAGACTGTAAGACTTACCTGCTTACAGATGGGTGCTGGAGGGGCCGCGCATCCTTGGAGGATAAGTAACAGCTGCTCACTGGCGCCCCCACCACTCGGATGTTGAAAATCACCCCTCCGCTCTATAGAGAGAGACCACAGATGTCAATTGTCATTACATACCATTTACTCTTAACCCTGTGTCTGCTGTCTCAGGCCCCCGGTACGTACCGGAAGGTGAGTGTCATTTCTCATCAAATATCGGATCTTTCCCAAGATGCTTTGCTGCAATTGGTCCCAAGACACCGCCTTGTCCTCCCGTAATATCAGCGGAGGTCCGAACCTGGACAAGGAAAGACAAAACATAGGTCCGTCTGATTATCCAGGAGCTTCAGTGCACAAATATATATACTAATGTGCAGAATTATGTATACAGCTCTGGAGTATAATACAGGATAAGTAATGTAATGTATGTACACAGTGACTGCACCAGCAGAATAGTGAGCGCAGCTCTGGAGTATAATACAGGATAAGTAATGTAATGTATGTACACAGTGACTGCACCAGCAGAATAGTGAGCGCAGCTCTGGAGTATAATACAGGATAAGTAATGTAATGTATGTACACAGTGACTGCACCAGCAGAATAGTGAGCGCAGCTCTGGAGTATAATACAGGATAAGTAATGTAATGTATGTACACAGTGACTGCACCAGCAGAATAGTGAGCGCAGCTCTGGAGTATAATACAGGAGAAGTAATGTAATGTATGTACACAGTGACTGCACCAGCAGAATAGTGAGCGCCGCTCTGGAGTATAATACAGGATAAGTAATGTAATGTATGTACACAGTGTCGGCACCAGCAGAATAGTGAGCGCAGCTCTGGGGTATAATACAGGATAAGTAATGTAATGTATGTACACAGTGACTGCATCAGCAGAATAGTGAGCGCAGCTCTGGAGTATAATACAGGATAAGTAATGTAATGTATGTACACAGTGACTGCATCAGCAGAATAGTGAGCGCAGCTCTGGAGTATATTACAGGATAAGTAATATAATGTATGTACACAGTGACTGTACCAGCAGAATAGTGAGCGCAGCTCTGGAGTATATTACAGGATAAGTAATGTAATGTATGTACACAGTGACTGCATCAGCAGAATAGTGAGCGCAGCTCTGGAGTATAATACAGGATAAGTAATGTAATGTATGTACACAGTGACTGCACCAGCAGAATAGTGAGCGCAGCTCTGGAGTATAATACAGGATAAGTAATGTAATGTATGTACACAGTGACTGTACCAGCAGAATAGTGAGCGCAGCTCTGGAGTATAATACAGGATAAGTAATGTAATGTATGTACACAGTGACTGCACCAGCAGAATAGTGAGCGCCGCTCTGGAGTATAATACAGGATAAGTAATGTAATGTATGTACACAGTGACTGCACCAGCAGAATAATGAGCGCCGCTCTGGAGTAGAATACAGGATAAGTAATGTAATGTATGTACACAGTGACTGCACCAGCAGAATAGTGAGCGCAGCTCTGGAGTATAATACAGGAGAAGTAATGTAATGTATGTACACAGTGACTGTACCAGCAGAATAGTGAGCGCAGCTCTGGAGTATAATACAGGATAAGGAATGTAATGTATGTACACAGTGACTGCACCAGCAGAATAGTGAGCGCAGCTCTGGAGTATAATACAGGATAAGTAATGTAATGTATGTA
Organism: Leptodactylus fuscus; assembly: GCF_031893055.1. Classification (NCBI taxonomy): domain Eukaryota; kingdom Metazoa; phylum Chordata; class Amphibia; order Anura; family Leptodactylidae; genus Leptodactylus; species Leptodactylus fuscus. The sequence continues at coordinate 6,953,004 of NC_134270.1, forward strand.
CACAGTGACTGTACCAGCAGAATAGTGAGCGCAGCTCTGGAGTATAATACAGGATAAGGAATGTAATGTATGTACACAGTGACTGTACCAGCAGAATAGTGAGCGCAGCTCTGGAGTATAATACAGGATAAGTAATGTAATGTATGCACACAGTGACTGTACCAGCAGAATAGTGAGCGCAGCTCTGGAGTATAATACAGGATAAGTAATGTAATGTATGTACACAGTGACTGTACCAGCAGAATAGTGAGCGCAGCTCTGGAGTATAATACAGGATAAGTAATGTAATGTATGTACACAGTGACTGTACCAGCAGAATAGTGAGCGCAGCTCTGGAGTATAATACAGGATAAGTAATGTAATGTATGTACACAGTGACTGCATCAGCAGAATAGTGAGCGCAGCTCTGGAGTATAATACAGGATAAGGAATGTAATGTATGTACACAGTGACTGTACCAGCAGAATAGTGAGCGCAGCTCTGGAGTATAATACAGGATAAGTAATGTAATGTATGTACACAGTGACTGCACCAGCAGAATAGTGAGCGCAGCTCTGGAGTATAATACAGGATAAGTAATGTAATGTATGTACACAGTGACTGTACCAGCAGAATAGTGAGCGCAGCTCTGGAGTATAATGCAGGATAAGTAATGTAATGTATGTACACAGTGACTGCACCAGCAGAATAGTGAGCGCAGCTCTGGAGTATAATGCAGGATAAGGAATGTAATGTATGTACACAGTGACTGTACCAGCAGAATAGTGAGCGCAGCTCTGGAGTATAATACAGGATAAGTAATGTAATGTATGTACACAGTGACTGCATCAGCAGAATAGTGAGCGCAGCTCTGGAGTATAATACAGGATAAGTAATGTAATGTATGTACACAGTGACTGTACCAGCAGAATAGTGAGCGCAGCTCTGGAGTATAATACAGGATAAGTAATGTAATGTATGTACACAGTGACTGTACCAGCAGAATAGTGAGCGCAGCTCTGGAGTATAATACAGGATAAGTAATGTAATGTATGTACACAGTGACTGCACCAGCAGAATAGTGAGCGCAGCTCTGGAGTATAATACAGGATAAGTAATGTAATGTATGTACACAGTGACTGTACCAGCAGAATAGTGAGCGCAGCTCTGGAGTATAATACAGGATAAGTAATGTAATGTATGTACACAGTGACTGTACCAGCAGAATAGTGAGCGCAGCTCTGGAGTATAATACAGGATAAGTAATGTAATGTATGTACACAGTGACTGTACCAGCAGAATAGTGAGCGCAGCTCTGGAGTATAATACAGGATAAGTAATGTAATGTATGTACACAGTGACTGTACCAGCAGAATAGTGAGCGCAGCTCTGGAGTATAATGCAGGATAAGGAATGTAATGTATGTACACAGTGACTGTACCAGCAGAATAGTGAGCGCAGCTCTGGAGTATAATACAGGATAAGTAATGTAATGTATGTACACAGTGACTGCACCAGCAGAATAGTGAGCGCAGCTCTGGAGTATAATACAGGATAAGTAATGTAATGTATGTACACAGTGACTGCACCAGCAGAATAGTGAGCGCAGCTCTGGAGTATAATACAGGATAAGTAATGTAATGTATGTACACAGTGACTGCACCAGCAGAATAGTGAGCGCAGCTCTGGAGTATAATACAGGATAAGTAATGTAATGTATGTACACAGTGACTGCACCAGCAGAATAGTGAGCGCAGCTCTGGAGTATAATACAGGATAAGTAATGTAATATATGTACACAGTGACTGTACCAGCAGAATAGTGAGCGCAGCTCTGGAGTATAATACAGGATAAGTAATGTAATGTATGTACACAGTGACTGCACCAGCAGAATAGTGAGCGCAGCTCTGGAGTATAATGCAGGATGTAATTCAGGATCAGTACAGGACACTTATTATACGTCTTTACCTCGCCGTCTGCTGAGTTCCACTTTCCAAATTGCACAGCAGTAGAAGAAGTTTAGAACTTGATGCCAGAAACTCAGATGAGATGGAGCCTCCTCCAGGTAACTTTGGTGCATCTTGATCAAAACCGCGTGGGGAGGAAGGAAGGCTGTGAGGATACCCTGCAAGACAGAAGAATTACACCAGTCCAATTAGGACAATTACTTGTAACTCCAGGACATAACAGAGTCCTCTCTGCAGTTTGGGTCTTTCATTGTGACGCTATTTTGAATTCTGACATGGATCAATGAAACCCACATACCCATGTTGTCACAGCCCCGCCCTCTGTTACCAGCATCACTACATAGTGACATGAATTAGTTACAATGTGTCTGACTGCAGAACTCCACCCACTAAGGTTTTTCCTTTTTTAGAGGAGTCGCCCTTTAAGGTGAAACCTTTAGCTTTGAAACCCACCAGAGCTCCTACTAGAGGCCGAAAGCTTATTTAAGGGCAGAGGGGCCTGAATGGCGTAAACCGGGTCTCCGTCAGCAATGGCGTTCAGGTCTTCATCATCAGAGAAGGATCTTTGGAAGCCGCTGGAATGTAACTCCGCCAAGATCACCTGCAAAGACAAGGAGCAGATATAGAGACGAATATGGGAATTGTTTTAACCCTTATTGGACCATGATATGTCGGCCTCTCATTTTGACAATTGGGCCTTAATAACGTTTCTATTGGGCATCAGCACAGAGATATGGGGTCTTGTTTTTTTGAAGGACAAGTTGTAGTTTTTAATGACAGTCTTAGAGGTTCACATTTTAATGGACATCAGAGTTCCCGCAAAAACCATAAACCGAATTACCTGATCTGAAGGAACTTTGCCCAGATCGGCCACCATTTGGCGTAGACATGCGACGGTGCCCAATAACGGCACGGCCAGACCGATGCGGAGGAATCGCTGCTGCTTAGATTGGAAAACCAAAATAACATTCAGGGCTCTAGGAACAAAAACATAAGCGGTTAGTAATTGTAAGAAGGGGGCACTTACTTATAATCATTCTGAAGGAATCCTGTGAGAAAGACGGGTAAGAACGCCAGAATGAAATATCATTAAAGGCGACGTCAGCCGAGAAAATCCCGAGAATAATAAATCATTAAAAATAAAAAATATATATATAAAAAATTATTTTTACAAACCGTCCAGACACTTACTGTGTAATAGATAAAAAATAAGGTAAATAATAATAATGGCGTTTAATTACAGTAATTAGGAGGCTGCAATTCCCTCTAATCCGTGTAATAACAGCTCCGGCAGCTTAACCCCTTCCTGCCCATTTCTGGATCTTATCACGAGGCAGACAAGAGAGTGGGAGGCGGTGATATTATGGGAAGCGGCAAACTGCAATTATCAGATGCGTTCCCTCGCTGCGTCCTGTATAATTTCATACTACAGCGCTAATTACAGACCGCCTACTCACTCGCTGCAGATCCTCCAAGTGAGGCTTCAATGTTTGTTCTATTTGTGACTTCACACTTGTAGATAATAAATCTGGATGAAAAACATAAGGTGCCAATGCAACCTTCAAAAATGTGCGCACTTTAAGTCATTTTTACATTTCTGAGACAGTTTCACAGCAGGCTGTAAACAGAGACAGCCATCATCAGTTTGCCTGTGGTGCTGACCTCTAGTGGACGACATGGGAACAGCAACAAGTTATAATTCATTATTTTTCAAACCAAATCGTGTCACATACATTGTTCATGTTCATTACCTTGTCTGACGCAGAGGGATGGGCAAAGAAACGCACGAGAAGGGGTCAAAAGTGTCGCTCTGTTTATGGCAATGTGGACAGGTGAGGGAAGATCTGAGAGAAGACAACAATTACCCATGAGCAAATCACATAGACAATAATAGAAAGTTGTCAGTTCTATATATAGATAATATGGAGGCAGGCGAGGAGTCTGGTGATAGGTAATTATAGTGGTGTCACCTCCTAAACCACTGGGAGGGGCGGCCATTATCTCTCTTATGGTCACCAAATTGCATCACAATTATAAAATTATTCTACAAAATGGACAAAGAGAATCAGCAAAAAAAAAATGTAACAAAGACGGAAAATAATTTATTACAACACAGGAGGAATGTTTACATTTATTTATTTATTTCACTCCCCATCGTACCTGTACTGTGCTTGAAAGTGCTCTTGTACAAAACTGTGTCCGAAATCTGTAGGTGAGGAAGGAGCGGAGCTGACGGAGCCGAGATCAGAAGAAGGAGGCTGCAGAAAATATATAACAGATACAATCCTAAGTAATCTCATCTATAGTCACATAACAAATGGTGATAGAATAGGTTATTAGCCTATGTGGTCAAAAATCTACTATAATACTGCCCCTATGTACAAGAATATAACTACTATAATACTACTCCTATGTACAAGAATATAACTACTATAATACTACTCCTATGTACAAGAATATAACTACTATAATACTACTCCTATGTACAAGAATATAACTACTATAATACTACTCCTATGTACAAGAATATAACTACTATAATACTACTCCTATGTACAAGAATATAACTACTATAATACTACTCCTATGTACAAGAATATAACTACTATAATACTACTCCTATGTACAAGAATATAACTACTATAATACTACTCCTATGTACAAGAATATAACTACTATAATACTACTCCTATGTACAAGAATATAACTACTATAATACTACTCCTATGTACAAGAATATAACTACTATAATAATACTCCTATGTACAAGAATATAACTACTATAATACTGCTCCTATGTACAAGAATATAACTACTATAATACTACTCCTATGTACAAGAATATAACTACTATAATACTACCTCCTATGTACAAGAATATAACTACTATAATACTACTCCTATGTACAAGAATATAACTACTATAATACTACTCCTATGTACAAGAATATAACTACTATAATACTACCTCCTATGTACAAGAATATAACTACTATAATACTACCTCCTATGTACAAGAATATAACTACAATAATAATACTCCTATGTACAAGAATATAACTACTATAATATTACCTCCTATGTACAAGAATATAACTACTATAATACTACCTCCTATGTACAAGAATATAACTACTATAATACTACCTCCTATATACAAGAATATAACTACTATAATACTACTCCTATGTACAAGAATATAACTACTATAATACTACTCCTATGTACAAGAATATAACTACTATAATACTACTCCTATATACAAGAATATAACTACTATAATACTACCTCCTATGTACAAGAATATAACTACTATAATACTACCTCCTATATACAAGAATATAACTACTATAATACTACCTCCTAGGTACAAGAATATAACTACTATAATATTACCTCCTATGTACAAGAATATAACTACTATAATACTACCTCCTATGTACAAGAATATAACTACAATAATACTACTCCTAGGTACAAGAATATAACTACTATAATATTACCTCCTATGTACAAGAATATAACTACTATAATACTACCTCCTAGGTACAAGAATATAACTACTATAATACTGCTCCTATGTACAAGAATATAACTACTATAATACTACCTCCTATGTACAAGAATATAACTACTATAATACTGCTCCTATGTACAAGAATATAACTACTATAATACTGCTCCTATGTACAAGAATATAACTACTATAATACTACTCCCATATACAAGAATATAACTACTATAATACTACCTCCTATGTACAAGAATATAACTACTATAATACTGCTCCTATGTACAAGAATATAACTACTATAATACTAGCTCCTATGTACAAGAATATAACTACTATAATACTGCTCCTATGTACAAGAATATAACTACTATAATACTACTCCTATGTACAAGAATATAACTACTATAATACTGCTCCTATGTACAAGAATATAACTACTATAATACTACTCCTATGTACAAGAATATAACTACAATAATACTATTCCTATGTACAAGAATATAACTACTATAATACTACCTCCTATGTACAAGAATATAACTACTATAATACTACCTCCTATGTACAAGAATATAACTACTATAATACTACTCCTATGTACAAGAATATAACTACTATAACACTGCCCCTATGTACAAGAATATAACTACTATAATAGTGCTCCTATGTACAAGAATATAACTACTATAATACTACTCCTATGTACAAGAATATAACTACTATAATACTACTCCTATGTACAAGAATATAACTACTATAATACTACTCCTATGTACAAGAATATAACTACTATAATACTACTCCTATATACAAGAATATAACTACTATAATACTGCTCCTATGTACAAGAATATAACTACTATAATACTGCTCCTATGTACAAGAATATAACTACTACAATACTACCTCATACGTACAAGAATATAACTACTATAATACTGCTCCTATGTACAAGTATATAACTACTATAATACTACTCCTATGTACAAGAATATAACTACTATAATACTACTCCTATATACAAGAATATAACTACTATAATACTACCTCCTATGTACAAGAATATAACTACAATAATACTACTCCTATGTACAAGAATATAACTACTATAATATTACCTCCTATGTACAAGAATATAGCTACTATAATACTACCTCCTAGGTACAAGAATATAACTACTATAATACTGCTCCTATGTACAAGAATATAACTACTATAATACTACCTCCTATGTACAAGAATATAACTACTATAATACTGCTCCTATGTACAAAAATATAACTACTATAATACTACCTCCTATGTACAAGAATATAACTACTATAATACTGCTCCTATGTACAAGAATATAACTACAATAATACTACTCCTATGTACAAGAATATAACTACTATAATACTACCTCCTATGTACAAGAATATAACTACTATAATACTACCTCCTAGGTACAAGAATATAACTACTATAATACTACCTCCTATGTACAAGAATATAACTACTATAATACTACTCCTATGTACAAGAATATAACTACTATAACACTGCCCCTATGTACAATAATATAACTACTATAATACTGCTCCTATGTACAAGAATATAACTACTATAATACTACTCCTATGTACAAGAATATAACTACTATAATACTACTCCTATATACAAGAATATAACTACTATAATACTGCTCCTATGTACAAGAATATAACTACTATAATACTACTCCTATGTACAAGAATATAACTACTATAATACTGCCCCTATGTACAAGAATATAACTACTATAATACTACCTTCTATGTACAAGAATATAACTACTATAATACTACTCCTATGTACAAGAATATAACTACTATAATACTGCTCCTATGTACAAGAATATAACTATTATAATACTACTCCTATGTAAAAGAATATAACTACTATAATACTACCTCCTATGTACAAGAATATAACTACTATAATACTACTCCTATGTAAAAGAATATAACTACTATAATACTACCTCCTATGTACAAGAATATAACTACCATAATACTACTCCTATGTACAAGAATATAACTACTATAATACTGCCCCTATGTACAAGAATATAACTACTATTATACTGCTCCTATGTACAAGAATATAACTACTATAATACTACTCCTATGTACAAGAATATAACTCCTATAATACTACTCCTATGTACAAGAATATAACTACTATAATACTACTCCTATGTACAAGAATATAACTACTATAATACTACCTCCTATGTACAAGAATATAACTACTATAATACTACTCCTATGTACAAGAATATAACTACTATAATACTACTCCTATGTACAAGAATATAACTACTATAATACTACTCCTATGTACAAGAATATAACTACTATAATACTACCTCCTATGTACAAGAATATAACTACTATAATACTACTCCTATGTACAAGAATATAACTACTATAATACTACTCCTATGTACAAGAATATAACTACTATAATACTACTCCTATGTACAAAATATAACTACTATAATACTACCTCCTATGTACAAGAATATAACTACTATAATACTACTCCTATGTACAAGAATATAACTACTATAATACTACTCCTATGTACAAGAATATAACTCCTATAATACCACTCCTATGTACAAGAATATAACTCCTATAATACCACTCCTATGTACAAGAATATAACTACTATAATACTACTCCTATGTACAAGAATATAACTACTATAATACTGCCCCTATGTACAAGAATATAACTACTATAATACTACTCCTATATACAAGAATATAACTACTATAATACTACTCCTATATACAAGAATATAACTACTATAATACTACTCCTATGTACAAGAATATAACTACTATAATACTACCTCCTATGTACAAGAATATAACTCCTATAATACTACTCCTATGTACAAGAATATAACTACTATAATACTACTCCTATGTACAAGAATATAACTACTATAATACTGCTCCTATGTACAAGAATATAACTACTATAATACTGCTCCTATGTACAAGAATATAACTACTATAATACTGCTCCTATGTACAAGAATATAACTACTATAATACTACCTCCTATGTACAAGAATATAACTACTATAATACTACCTCCTATGTACAAGAATATAACTACTATAATACTACCTCCTATGTACAAGAATATAACTACTATAATACTACTCCTATGTACAAGAATATAACTACTATAATACTACCTCCTATGTACAAGAATATAACTCCTATAATACTACTCCTATGTACAAGAATATAACTACTATAATACTACTCCTATGTACAAGAATATAACTACTATAATACTGCTCCTATGTACAAGAATATAACTACTATAATACTGCTCCTATGTACAAGAATATAACTACTATAATACTGCTCCTATGTACAAGAATATAACTACTATAATACTACCTCCTATGTATAAGAATATAACTACTATAATACTACCTCCTATGTACAAGAATATAACTACTATAATACTACCTCCTATGTACAAGAATATAACTACTATAATACTACTATGTACAAGAATATAACTACTATAATACTGCTCCTATGTACAAGAATATAAATACTATAATACTGCTCCTATGTACAAGAATATAACTACTATAATACTGCTCCCATGGCCACTATATAACTGCTATAATGACAATGATATATTACCGGTGACTTCAGACTCTTGGAGATGTTTGTATACCAGGTATACGTAGTTTTCTCCCCCCATGTATATACCGTATACGTATAGAGTGTGAGCAGTCAGCCTTAGTAAGGAGGATAAGCTGCCTGTCAGGGATTATGTTGCGGTAAATCCAACAGGAGTTTTTTCTTGTGTGTTTTTTTATAATTGGGCTATAACTATGATAAGCAGACGGATGACTCCCACGACACGCAGCGCCCCCTCCCCCAGCGCACTGAGCATGAGATGGCAGCCGGGCACAGATAATTGGCATCAGGCGGTTTACGGGAGCTTTTATGTTTTGTCATGACAAGGGTTAACAACTGGGAATAAAAAAAAATTTCAAAGAATTGATGTCTGCGCTTCTATGGGGGGGGGGGGGTCGTAAGAGGATTGTTAAGGAAGCATGGTAGATCCGCTAATGAGAGTTCTGCCAAGTACAGAGGCTGCTCTGCAGACTGCAAAATACGAGCTCCTCGCCCATCTGTCTAATGCTGGGGCTGCTGACACGTCGCCGCTACGACATGAGCACGCTACACTATGCCTTGTGATCACCGCGGCCTGCAGGTTATACCCACAGCCCGGACACTGAGGGGGCCCAATGCCCCTCCGCCACATAACGGGTACCTGCATCATAAGTGGCACGTGGTCGGTTGGGCCCATATTCTGGGGCTCAGATTCCTCTTTTTACCCCACTAGGCCATAGACTGAGTCTTCAGCCCCCGGTTTGGAGGTGATATCCCATCATCGCGTGCACAGGCGGTATATATTATTTATATTCTATGCTACACAACTGTCCTGCTCCAGGCGAGAAAACGGAGCCGCAACTCTGCAGGGAGACGCCAGTGTTATCAGGGTCAGTTCACACTCAGGAATGTGACGCTGAATCTGCCCTAAAAATACCGCCTGAAACCATCCAGCACAGAAACAGGTCTGATATAATACCGCCTGATGGCGAATCGGATGCTGAAACTAGGACAATCTCTGCCATGTGAACGATCCCTTAAATAGAGTGTCAGCTCTGCAGACGAGACCATTCACCTTCATACACGTGATCAGAGTGATGTGAGTAGTGAGAGAACACGTCAGTCTCGGGCCGCACAGGCGCTCCCGTCTATGCCCACAAGTCTGGACGGACGTGTTGTTTACAGTGTAAATATATCCCCAGGTCACATGACTGAGCGCAATGGCCAAAGATGACGAAACAAGAAAGACTTTGTGTGTCGTAGACCCGAACGAGCGAAGAAAAAACACCAAAAATTGTGAGAAAATCACTTAAGGGGTCCGGGATGTAATATTGTAACAATATGTAACAATAACAAAGTAACATTCTGTGGGTGGAACATTCCCTTTAAGAGAAATAGCAGACGCCACCGGGCTCTAAACAGTTAACACCTCCCGGGCTCCGCAGTCTAAAGCGTTTCCTGCAGCGACATTTATCCTGCGAGGAAGTGACCTCAAGCTCGGAGGTGACAGGTACAATGTGATGCCGCGTTACACGGCTGACGGAGCTTCTATTGTGCTGATCCTCTGCCTAATCCCAGGTTTGAGCCTCGCTGGCAGGGCGTGGATTCAGGGCGACACGACGACGTGGTCAGCTCAGGCTATTCATGGTGGGAGACGTCTACGCAGCACTAAATACAGACGGGGTAAAGCCGCCCCCCTGCCCTTATGGCACCCAGTGACCGAAATGTGCAACCCCTCCCCCCCCCCCCAGCTTTGGGTAGTCGAGGTCAGTCAGTCAGTAAAAATCCCCCCATGTGCCGTCTCCCCAAGGCCGAGAGAGAGGGGATGTGACTATCCGAGATCTAGGAAAGCTTGGTGGCCACTGGTAGAGCTTCTACGCAACCCAAGTCTAATCTGTGATGGAAACTTTGGTTTGGTCCAAGCGATGATTTGGGTACGAGACCCACCAGAGTGAATATTTCTGCACAACCCTACCCCACATGTATAAGATATACAGAAGGATCTCATTGTAACGGAGCCACATTGTCATGTCAGACTTGTCCACGCGAGAATCTGCCACCGAGCTCAGAGTCTACGCCTGCGCGACCCCATATAGCAAATCCATCACTGAGAAGACGGTAGTCACTGATGTCCTATCAAGGTTCCTTGGGTTATTGCAGATCTTTGGAGGAAGAAACATGGAGTCCACCTTGTACTATAAGAGGCTGAGGAGGAGATTGTAAGACCAGTAACAGGAGGCGAATCCAGAATGATAGCACGTAATAGCGCGAACGTCCAGCGGTCTGGAAGATTGCACAGGAGGACGCTAAATAATTCATCACCTTATAGTGTTAACCCCAACATAGCCAGGAAACACTGCGACCTGCGCTCCATAGAGCGACCGCAACACGCAACGGGGAAGGAGTTAAGTGGATTTTCTTGCATCGTCCACACATTGACCCACAGAGGCTTACTGACCGCCGCGCGGCCTGACGGTGAACTCAAGCTCACATCCTGCAACATGATTTTTTAAACAGGTTCTGGTCGGGCGTTCAGCGCACACAGCGGCATTACCATATGCTCCTAATGTGATCAGTAGAAGTGAACGTTACACTGACACGCGTCTCCTACTCCGCCGGGGGCAAGAAAGACACAAAGGCCCAGGAAGGCTAATGGATGTCTATACAGGGCTGCTGATACATCGCGCTGGTCTCCGGGAAACCTCCCGACAACAACAACAAGTGAATACAAAGAAAGCAGCAAACGAAGGAAAAAATTGTAAAGGGAAATGTTTGTTTTTGAAAAACTTGTTTCTAGAAACCACATCAGTCCAAGATTCGGGTCGGGGATTTCAGTTCGGCTCTTGGGTCTGACCTGTAATACCGCACACAACCTCTAGACTGGTGTGGAGCTGTTTTTGAAAGAAAGCAGCCATGTTTTAGCAGTCCTGCTTTAAGGGTAAGGTCAACCATAGCCGCCCCTGACCTTGCATCTGACCTGCTTGGGACGTAGACAATCTGGTAAGATGGTTCCCCATCTCCTTGTTTTTCTGCCGACATTCCTGCTGATGAACAGATTGTCTGGGGAGGATTTACAGGAGCCAATTAAGATGGACTCAAAAACATCACAAATGATAATTACGAGAGGATTAGGATCCGGCGACTCCATATCATGGTAGGAAGAAAGCCAAGCTTGAAGACTGATGTAAGGAGCTGGAGTGCAAAGCAGTGAGCTACAAAAAGTTACCGTATTCTTCATTGTGATGGTGACGGGTGCGGAGGAGTCTAATCCTCCTTAGTGCGGTCGGGTAATCTGTGGATCTCCTTAGGTTATGGGCCAGATGGAAGCTGCAATCTCAATACTGATGCCAGTACTTATGGGCCCCCCTAAGGCTCCTGGGCCCGGTGCGACTGCATCCTCTGCACCCCTCAAGTTACAACCCCGACTATGTGTTAGATTAGCGCAGTTTGGGTAATCTGGGGGTCTCCTTAGGTTATGGGCCAGATGGAAGCTGCAATCTCAATACTGATGCCAGTACTTATGGGCCCCCCTAAGGCTCCTGGGCCCGGTGCGACTGCATCCTCTGCACCCCTCAAGTTACCACCATGACTATGTGTTAGATTAGCGCAGTTTGGGTAATCTGGGGGTCTCCTTAGGTTATGGGCCAGATGGCAGCTGCAATCTCAATACTGATGCCAGTGCTTATGGGCCCCCCTAAGGCTCCTGGGTCCCGGTGTCACTGCACCCTCTGCACCCCTCAAGTTACAACCCCGACTATGTGTAAAAATCTAGATACAAAACGAAAGGTTAATTCTGCTCCCCCTGTATATTCAATGAATTGTTCAATCCCACAAGGAAAGACCGTGTGGACTCGAACCAGTGGTAGATACAAAAATTCAATAAAATTCGGCTTCAACCAGGAAAGGATCCAGATAAACTTATATATATAGAAATATATACAGAAAATGTGACTTATATTGTTGTCCTCACAGGTACGGCACATGTCTGGAGCGAAGCGCGTGGCTCAGTCAGGACACGACTAATCTTCATTGTTACAATGTATCTTTTTACCTCTTTGGACGACAATAAAAGTTACATTTGACGTAAATGTATATTTGGAAGTTAATCTGGATTCTTCCCTGGTTGAAGCGGAATTTTATCCAATTTATGTGTCAAAATCTGTCTCCTGGCGGCCAACAAGCATCAATTAGCCGTAACCCTTTCAGGGAATGTTTGGAAGAAAACAAAAGACCCCCGAGCAGTATTGTGCATGCCGGACGCTTGTCTTCACACTCGAGGCGCATGATTTTCATTCCCAGCATTGACCCTCCACCAGTTTCTTTTCTAACCACAGTAAACCAACCTTGACCAAGGTCTTGGATTTTGGGGAGTTGAGATCTTCATGGACCCGGTCCAGTAGCCACAGAAGAAACTCCAAGGCATCATGTTGGGAATTCCCTCGAAATTGGGAGCCGTACTTGGCCACGGCGTTCTGAAAGAGAGAAGAAATGTGGTCGGGGATCAGACAATACCCAAATACAAAGGGGCGGCCAATATTAACATTGAAATTCTATTTTTGTGTCCCATAATGTAGAACCATCCCGGGGAATGGAACGTATTGCCCACATAAGTCGTCCCCATGTATTCCTTTGACCATTCGTTGTGATTGTGGCGAGATCATTGGCAGGGAATAAGGAGGGGTCTCCATTGATAGTGAAAGTGGAGGGTCTGCCATTGACAACTCTTTTCCCATGACTCCGGACACAGTAGTTATATTCCGGATTAGTCAGATGCCGCCGGTGACTCCTTCCTCTCAGGCGGCGCACATACCATACTTAGCATTCCTCGTTCCGTCTAACCGGTCCCTAACATACCTGAACTATTACTACACCTGATTAAACGCGCGGCGAGGCTGCACTACTGCCCCAATAACACAGCAAGGCCTCAGTGTCCCCCAGATCTGCCCCACAGTCTGCCCCCTCCCTCCTCCTCCTCCTCCCCGATCCTGGGGTTATTAAGGGTTAATATGCTCCAATGATAGGTCAATAGAGGACACAAAGGAAAGGTAAATATAGACCCCGCGTATCCGAGACCCCGGACTCATCCGAAACCGACATCACCGCTCACCTACAGACACAGAACAACATATGGGGAAGATCTATATATAACACATTCTGGGAACGAGGTATCTAAGCCGAGTGATGTATCCCAGCCTATCGTGTGTGATACTGTATACTGAGCTGTGTATCTAATCCTATCCTGTGTGATACTGTATACTGAGCTGTGTATCTAATCCTATCCTGTGTGATACTGTATACTGAGCTGTATCTAATCCTATCCTGTGTGATACTGTATACTGAGCTGTGTATCTAATCCTATCCTGTGTGATACTGTATACTGAGCTGTGTATCTAATCCTATCCTGTGTGATACTGTATACTGAGCTGTGTATCTAATCCTATCCTGTGTGATACTGTATACTGAGCTGTATCTAATCCTATCCTGTGTGATACTGTATACTGAGCGGTGTATCTAATCCTATCCTGTGTGATACTGTATACTGAGCTGTATCTAATCCTGTCCTGTGTGATACTGTATACTGAGCTGTGTATCTAATCCTATCGTGTGTGATACTGTATACTGAGCTGTGTATCTAATCCTATCCTGTGTGATACTGTATACTGAGCTGTGTATCTAATCCTATCATGTGTGATACTGTATACTGAGCTGTGTATCTAATCCTATCCTGTGTGATACTGTATACTGAGCCGTGTATCTAATCCTATCCTGTGTGATACTGTAAACTGAGCTGTATCTAATCCTATCTTGTGTGATACTGTATACTGAGCTGTGTATCTAATCCTATCCTATGTGATACTGTATACTGAGTCGTGTATCTAATCCTATCCTGTGTGATACTGTATACTGAGCTGTGTATCTAATCCTATCCTGTGTGATACTGTATACTGAGCTGTGTATCTAATCCTATCCTGTGTGATACTGTATACTGAGCTGTGTATCTAATCCTATCCTGTGTGATACTGTATACTGAGCTGTATCTAATCCTATCCTGTGTGAAACTGTATAGTGAGCTGTGTATCTAATCCTATCCTGTGTGATACTGTATACTGAGCTGTGTATCTAATCCTATCCTGTGTGATACTGTATACTGAGCTGTATCTAATCCTATCCTGTGTGTTACTGTATACTGAGCTGTATCTAATCCTATCCTGTGTGATACTGTATACTGAGCTGTGTATCTAATCCTATCCTGTGTGATACTGTATACTGAGCTGTGTATCTAATCCTATCCTGTGTG
The DNA here is from genome assembly GCF_031893055.1 of Leptodactylus fuscus. Classification (NCBI taxonomy): domain Eukaryota; kingdom Metazoa; phylum Chordata; class Amphibia; order Anura; family Leptodactylidae; genus Leptodactylus; species Leptodactylus fuscus. Next base: position 6,968,441 of record NC_134270.1, read on the forward strand.
ATACTGCATACTGAGCTGTGTATCTAATCCTATCCTGTGTGATACTGTATACTGAGCTGTATCTAATCCTACCCTGTGTGATACTGTATACTGAGCTGTATCTAATCCTATCCTGTGTGATACTGTATACTGAGCTGTGTATCTAATCCTATCCTGTGTGATACTGTATACTGAGCTGTGTATCTAATCCTATCCTGTGTAATACTGTATACTGAGCTGTATCTAATCCTATCCTGTGTGATACTGTATACTGAGCTGTATCTAATCCTATCCTGTGTGATACTGTATACTGATCTCTGTATCTAATCCTATCCTGTGTGATACTGTATACTGAGCAGTGTATCTAATCCTATCCTGTGTGATACTGTATACTGAGCTGTATCTAATCCTATCCTGTGTGATACTGTATACTGAGCTGTGTATCTAATCCTATCCTGTGTGATACTGTATACTGAGCTGTGTATCTAATCCTATCCTGTGTGATACTGTATACTGGGCTGTGTATCTAATCCTATCCTGTGTGATACTGTATACTGAGCTGTGTATCTAATCCTATCCTGTGTGATACTGTATACTGAGCAGTGTATCTAATCCTTTCCTGTGTGATACTGTATACTGATCTGTGTATCTAATCCTACCCTGTGTGATACTGTATACTGAGCTGTGTATCTAATCCTATCCTGTGTGATACTGTATACTGAGCTGTATCTAATCCTATCCTGTGTGATACTGTATACTGAGCTGTGTATCTAATGCTATCCTGTGTGATACTGTATACTGAGCTGTGTATCTAATCCTATCCTGTGTGATACTGTATACTGGGCTGTGTATCTAATCCTATCCTGTGTGATACTGTATACTGAGCTGTGTATCTAATCCTATCCTGTGTGATACTGTATACTGAGCAGTGTATCTAATCCTTTCCTGTGTGATACTGTATACTGATCTGTGTATCTAATCCTACCCTGTGTGATACTGTATACTGAGCTGTGTATCTAATCCTATCCTGTGTGATACTGTATACTGAGCTGTGTATCTAATCCTATCCTGTGTGATACTGTATACTGAGCTGTGTATCTAATCCTATCTTGTGTGATACTGTATACTGAGCTGTGTATCTAATCCTATCCTGTGTGATACTGTATACTGAGCTGTGTATCTAATCCTATCCTGTGTGATACTGTATACTGAGCTGTGTATCTAATCCTATCCTGTGTAATACTGTATACTGAGCTGTAGCTAATCCTATCCTGTGTGATACTGTATACTGATCTGTGTATCTAATCCTATCCTGTGTGATACTGTATACTGAGCTGTATCTAATCCTATCCTGTTTGATACTGTATACTGAGCTGTGTATCTAATCCTATCCTGTGTGATACTGTATACTGAGCTGTGTATCTAATCCTATCCTGTGTGATACTGTATACTGAGCTGTGTATCTAATCCTATCCTGTGTGATACTGTATACTGAGCTGTGTATCTAATCCTATCCTGTGTGATACTGTATACTGAGCTGTGTATCTAATCCTATCCTGTGTGATACTGTATACTGAGCTGTGTATCTAATCCTATCCTGTGTGATACTGTATACTGAGCTGTGTATCTAATCCTATCCTGTGTGATACTGTATACTGAGCTGTGTATCTAATCCTATCCTGTGTAATACTGTATACTGAGCTGTATCTAATCCTATCCTGTGTGATACTGTATACTGAGCTGTACCTAATCCTATCCTGTGTGATACTGTATACTGATCTCTGTATCTAATCCTATCCTGTGTGATACTGTATACTGAGCTGTATCTAATCCTATCCTGTGTGATACTGTATACTGAGCTGTATCTAATCCTATCCTGTGTGATACTGTATACTGATCTCTGTATCTAATCCTATCCTGTGTGATACTGTATACTGAGCAGTGTATCTAATCCTATCCTGTGTGATACTGTATACTGAGCTGTATCTAATCCTATCCTGTGTGATACTGTATACTGAGCTGTGTATCTAATCCTATCCTGTGTGATACTGTATACTGAGCTGTGTATCTAATCCTATCCTGTGTGATACTGTATACTGGGCTGTGTATCTAATCCTATCCTGTGTGATACTGTATACTGAGCTGTGTATCTAATCCTATCCTGTGTGATACTGTATACTGAGCAGTGTATCTAATCCTTTCCTGTGTGATACTGTATACTGATCTGTGTATCTAATCCTACCCTGTGTGATACTGTATACTGAGCTGTGTATCTAATCCTATCCTGTGTGATACTGTATACTGAGCTGTATCTAATCCTATCCTGTGTGATACTGTATACTGAGCTGTGTATCTAATGCTATCCTGTGTGATACTGTATACTGAGCTGTGTATCTAATCCTATCCTGTGTGATACTGTATACTGGGCTGTGTATCTAATCCTATCCTGTGTGATACTGTATACTGAGCTGTGTATCTAATCCTATCCTGTGTGATACTGTATACTGAGCAGTGTATCTAATCCTTTCCTGTGTGATACTGTATACTGATCTGTGTATCTAATCCTACCCTGTGTGATACTGTATACTGAGCTGTGTATCTAATCCTATCCTGTGTGATACTGTATACTGAGCTGTGTATCTAATCCTATCCTGTGTGATACTGTATACTGAGCTGTGTATCTAATCCTATCTTGTGTGATACTGTATACTGAGCTGTGTATCTAATCCTATCCTGTGTGATACTGTATACTGAGCTGTAGCTAATCCTATCCTGTGTGATACTGTATACTGATCTGTGTATCTAATCCTATCCTGTGTGATACTGTATACTGAGCTGTATCTAATCCTATCCTGTTTGATACTGTATACTGAGCTGTGTATCTAATCCTATCCTGTGTGATACTGTATACTGAGCTGTGTATCTAATCCTATCCTGTGTGATACTGTATACTGAGCTGTGTATCTAATCCTATCCTGTGTGATACTGTATACTGAGCTGTGTATCTAATCCTATCCTGTGTGATACTGTATACTGAGCTGTGTATCTAATCCTATCCTGTGTGATACTGTATACTGAGCTGTGTATCTAATCCTATCCTGTGTGATACTGTATACTGAGCTGTGTATCTAATCCTATCCTGTGTGATACTGTATACTGAGCTGTGTATCTAATCCTATCCTGTGTAATACTGTATACTGAGCTGTATCTAATCCTATCCTGTGTGATACTGTATACTGAGCTGTACCTAATCCTATCCTGTGTGATACTGTATACTGATCTCTGTATCTAATCCTATCCTGTGTGATACTGTATACTGAGCTGTATCTAATCCTATCCTGTGTGATACTGTATACTGCTGTATCTAATCCTATCCTGTGTGATACTGTATACTGCTGTATCTAATCCTATCCTGTGTGATACTGTATACTGAGCTGTGTATCTAATCCTATCCTGTGTGATACTGTATACTGAGCTGTGTATCTAATCCTATCCTGTGTGATACTGTATACTGAGCTGTGTATCTAATCCTATCCTGTGTGATACTGTCTGCAGTGCTGGTATAGTTTTTACCCTCCTGGTTAGACCAGTCCATTACTCTCGACCACAAGATTACCCCCGGGGCACTTCTGTGGTAGAGTAGGAGTGTGTAATGGGGGGGCGGATTTGGTAATGGAGCCAAAAGTTCTGAAATACCACAAACCAGTTGTGTTCATTCACACTGAGCCTTTGTATCCTGGAACCGGTTTATCAGCATTTCCCGCTCAAAGAACAAAACATTAACCCCTGAACTGCTGCTCCAACCTGGGCTTATATGGCCCCTAATCCAAGTATAGAGTATAGAAAGAGGATTATGTTATATCAGCTCTATATACAACAATCTACATAAAGATTCCCATAATGTCTATATTATATACCGGCTGTACATATATAATTATATACAGTATATACCCAGGTTATACCGGCTGTACATATATAATTATATACAGTATATACCCAGGTTATACCGGCTGTACATATATAATTATATACAGTATATACCCAGGTTATACCGGCAGTACATATATAATTATATACAGTATATACCCAGGTTATACCGGCTGTACATATATAATTATATACAGTATATACCCAGGTTATACCGGCTGTACATATATAATTATATACAGTATATACCCGGGTTATGCCGGCTGTACATATATAATCATACACAGTATATACCCAGGTTATACCGGCTGTACATATATAATTATATACAGTATATACCCAGGTTATACCGGCTGTACATATATAATTATATACAGTATATACTCAGGTTATACTGGCTGTACATATAGAATTATATACAGTATATACCCAGGTTATACCGGCTGTACATATATAATTATATACAGTATATACCCAGGTTATACCGGCTGTACATATATAATTATATACAGTATATACCCAGGTTATACCGGCTGTACATAGATAATAATATACAGTATATACCCAGGTTATACCGGCTGTACATATATAATTATATACAGTATATACCCAGGATATACCAGCTGTACATATATAATTATATACAGTATATACCCAGGTTATACCGGCTGTACATATATAATTATATACAGTATATACCCAGGTTATACCAGCTGTACATATATAATTATATACAGTATATACCCAGGTTATACCGGCTGTACATATATAATTATATACAGTATATACCCAGGATATACCAGCTGTACATATATAATTATATACAGTGTATACCCAGGTTATACCGGCTGTACATATATAATTATATACAGTGTATACCCAGGTTATACCAGCTGTACATATATAATTATATACAGTATATACCTAGGTTATACCGGCTGTACATATATAATTATATACAGTATATACCCAGGTTATACCGGCTGTACATATATAATTATATACAGTATATACCCAGGTTATACCGGCTGTACATATATAATTATATACAGTATATACCCAGGTTATACCGGCTGTACATATATAATTATATACAGTATATACCCAGGTTATACCGGCTGTACATATATAATTATATACAGTATATACCCAGGTTATACCGGCTGTACATATATAATTATATACAGTATATACCCAGGTTATACCAGCTGTACATATATAATTATATACAGTATATACCCAGGTTATACCGGCTGTACATATATAATTATATACAGTATATACCCAGGTTATACCGGCTGTACATATATAATTATATACAGTATATACCCAGGTTATACCGGCTGTACATATATAATTATATACAGTATATACCCAGGTTATACCGGCTGTACATATATAATTATATACAGTATATACCCAGGTTATACCGGCTGTACATATATAATTATATACAGTATATATTATTCCGTTAACCCCTTTAGAAGACTGGTTCCGGAACTCCCCTAATTCTGAACATCTTATCACTCATTCTGGAGCTGCCAGGAGGAGCGGGGGAAGGGACATGACAACCTCTCTGGCTTTGAAAATTGGTTGTCACTAAAATCAATACCTGAAGAAGAAGCCGAGAGCTTCGTAACGTTGTAATCTGTCATCATTATTATGAGTTAGCCATTAAAATAGGGATCAAATACTGAAGACTCTCAAGTGTTTTGTTTTTATAAAATCGATCTCTTATTTTTTTTTTGCTTTAGTCACAGAATTAGTAACTGCAGCAGGTCGGATATGTAGGAAATATCTGAGGGGTGAACAAGGGGCCAGAGCACTCCAATCCCATAACGCAAGCGCAGAGCACCCTGGCATAATACTCATCCTCCAATACCAAGTCCCTGACATTCCAGAGTCCTGTGTCAGGAGCAGCCGCAACACTAACCAGGTACAAAGCAAATAGTGATAAGGAAGCCAAGAGAAGATGAGGAAGTGTACTGTGACATCACTGAGGGAATGCAAAGACATAACACATACAGTGATGTCACAGTACAGAGATAATACACACAGTGATGTCACAGTACAGAGATAATACACACAGTGATGTCACAGTACAGAGATAATACACACAGTGATGTCACAGTACAGAGATAATACACACAGTGATGTCACAGTACAGAGATAATACACACAGTGATGTCACAGTACAGGGATAATACACACAGTGATGTCACAGTACAGAGATAATACACACAGTGATGTCACAGTACAGAGATAATACACACAGTGATGTCACAGTACAGGATAATACACACAGTGATGTCACAGTACAGAGATAATACACACAGTGATGTCACAGTACAGAGATAATACACACAGTGATGTCACAGTACAGGATAATACACACAGTGATGTCACAGTACAGAGATAATACACACAGTGATGTCACAGTACAGGGATAATACACACAGTGATGTCACAGTACAGGATAATACACACAGTGATGTCACAGTACAGGATAATACACACAGTGATGTCACAGTACAGGATAATACACACAGTGATGTCACAGTACAGGATAATACACACAGTGATGTCACAGTACAGGGATAATACACACAGTGATGTCACAGTACAGGGATAATACACACAGTGATGTCACAGTACAGAGATAATACACACAGTGATGTCACAGTACAGAGATAATACACACAGTGATGTCACAGTACAGAGATAATACACACAGTGATGTCACAGTACAGAGATAATACACACAGTGATGTCACAGTACAGGATAATACACACAGTGATGTCACAGTACAGGGATAATACACACAGTGATGTCACAGTACAGAGATAATACACACAGTGATGTCACAGTACAGGGATAATACACACAGTGATGTCACAGTACAGAGATAATACACACAGTGATGTCACAGTACAGAGATAATACACACAGTGATGTCACAGTACAGGGATAATACACACAGTGATGTCACAGTACAGGGATAATACACACAGTGATGTCACAGTACAGAGATAATACACACAGTGATGTCACAGTACAGAGATAATACACACAGTGATGTCACAGTACAGAGATAATACACACAGTGATGTCACAGTACAGAGATAATACACACAGTGATGTCACAGTACAGGATAATACACACAGTGATGTCACAGTACAGGATAATACACACAGTGATGTCACAGTACAGGATAATACACACAGTGATGTCACAGTACAGGATAATACACACAGTGATGTCACAGTACAGAGGTAATACACAGTGATGTCACAGTACAGAGATAATACACACAGTGATGTCACAGTACAGGATAATACACACAGTGATGTCACAGTACAGGATAATACACACAGTGATGTCACAGTACAGGATAATACACACAGTGATGTCACAGTACAGGATAATACACACAGTGATGTCACAGTACAGGGATAATACACACAGTGATGTCACAGTACAGGATAATACACACAGTGATGTCACAGTACAGAGATAATACACACAGTGATGTCACAGTACAGAGATAATACACACAGTGATGTCACAGTACAGGATAATACACACAGTGATGTCACAGTACAGAGATAATACACACAGTGATGTCACAGTACAGAGATAATACACACAGTGATGTCACAGTACAGAGATAATACACACAGTGATGTCACAGTACAGGGATAATGCACACAGTGATGTCACAGTACAGGATAATACACACAGTGATGTCACAGTACAGGATAATACACACAGTGATGTCACAGTACAGAGATAATACACACAGTGAGGTCACAGTACAGAGATAATACACACAGTGATGTCACAGTACAGGATAATACACACAGTGATGTCACAGTACAGAGATAATACACACAGTGATGTCACAGTACAGGGATAATACACACAGTGATGTCACAGTACAGGATAATACACACAGTGATGTCACAGTACAGGATAATACACACAGTGATGTCACAGTACAGAGATAATACACACAGTGATGTCACAGTACAGAGATAATACACACAGTGATGTCACAGTACAGGATAATACACACAGTGATGTCACAGTACAGGATAATACACACAGTGATGTCACAGTACAGGGATAATACACACAGTGATGTCACAGTACAGGATAATACACACAGTGATGTCACAGTACAGGATAATACACACAGTGATGTCACAGTACAGGGATAATACACACAGTGATGTCACAGTACAGGGATAATACACACAGTGATGTCACAGTACAGAGATAATACACACAGTGATGTCACAGTACAGAGATAATACACACAGTGATGTCACAGTACAGAGATAATACACACAGTGATGTCACAGTACAGAGATAATACACACAGTGATGTCACAGTACAGGATAATACACACAGTGATGTCACAGTACAGGATAATACACACAGTGATGTCACAGTACAGGATAATACACACAGTGATGTCACAGTACAGAGATAATACACACAGTGATGTCACAGTACAGGGATAATACACACAGTGATGTCACAGTACAGGGATAATACACACAGTGATGTCACAGTACAGAGATAATACACACAGTGATGTCACAGTACAGAGATAATACACACAGTGATGTCACAGTACAGAGATAATACACACAGTGATGTCACAGTACAGAGATAATACACACAGTGATGTCACAGTACAGGATAATACACACAGTGATGTCACAGTACAGGATAATACACACAGTGATGTCACAGTACAGGATAATACACAGTGATGTCACAGTACAGAGATAATACACACAGTGATGTCACAGTACAGGATAATACACACAGTGATGTCACAGTACAGGATAATACACACAGTGATGTCACAGTACAGAGGTAATACACAGTGATGTCACAGTACAGAGATAATACACACAGTGATGTCACAGTACAGGATAATACACACAGTGATGTCACAGTACAGGATAATACACACAGTGATGTCACAGTACAGGATAATACACACAGTGATGTCACAGTACAGGATAATACACACAGTGATGTCACAGTACAGGGATAATACACACAGTGATGTCACAGTACAGGATAATACACACAGTGATGTCACAGTACAGAGATAATACACACAGTGATGTCACAGTACAGAGATAATACACACAGTGATGTCACAGTACAGGATAATACACACAGTGATGTCACAGTACAGAGATAATACACACAGTGATGTCACAGTACAGAGATAATACACACAGTGATGTCACAGTACAGAGATAATACACACAGTGATGTCACAGTACAGGGATAATGCACACAGTGATGTCACAGTACAGGATAATACACACAGTGATGTCACAGTACAGGATAATACACACAGTGATGTCACAGTACAGAGATAATACACACAGTGAGGTCACAGTACAGAGATAATACACACAGTGATGTCACAGTACAGGATAATACACACAGTGATGTCACAGTACAGAGATAATACACACAGTGATGTCACAGTACAGGGATAATACACACAGTGATGTCACAGTACAGGATAATACACACAGTGATGTCACAGTACAGGATAATACACACAGTGATGTCACAGTACAGAGATAATACACACAGTGATGTCACAGTACAGAGATAATACACACAGTGATGTCACAGTACAGGATAATACACACAGTGATGTCACAGTACAGGATAATACACACAGTGATGTCACAGTACAGGGATAATACACACAGTGATGTCACAGTACAGGGATAATACACACAGTGATGTCACAGTACAGAGATAATACACACAGTGATGTCACAGTACAGGGATAATACACACAGTGATGTCACAGCACAGGATAATACACACAGTGATGTCACAGTACAGGATAATACACACAGTGATGTCACAGTACAGAGATAATACACACAGCGATGTCACAGTACAGGATAATACACACAGCGATGTCACAGTACAGGATAATACACACAGCGATGTCACAGTACAGGATAATACACACAGCGATGTCACAGTACAGAGATAATACACACAGTGATGTCACAGTACAGGATAATACACACAGTGATGTCACAGTACAGAGATAATACACACAGTGATGTCACAGTACAGAGATAATACACACAGTGATGTCACAGTACAGAGATAATACACACAGTGATGTCACATTACAGAGATAATACACACAGTGATGTCACAGTACAGAGATAATACACACAGTGATGTCACAGTACAGAGATAATACACACAGTGATGTCACAGTACAGAGATAATACACAGTGATGTCACAGTACAGAGATAATACACACAGTGATGTCACAGTACAGAGATAATACACACAGTGATGTCACAGTACAGAGATAATACACACAGTGATGTCACAGTACAGGATAATACACACCGTGATGTCACAGTACAGGATAATACACACAGTGATGCCACAGTACAGAGATAATACACACAGTGATGTCACAGTACAGGATAATACACACAGTGATGTCACAGTACAGAGATAATACACACAGTGATGTCACAGTACAGAGATAATACACACAGTGATGTCACAGTACAGGATAATACACACAGTGATGTCACAGTACAGGATAATACACACAGTGATGCCACAGTACAGAGATAATACACACAGTGATGTCACAGTACAGGGATAATACACACAGTGATGTCACAGTACAGGATAATACACACAGTGATGTCACAGTACAGGATAATACACACAGTGATGTCACAGTACAGGATAATACACACAGTGATGTCACAGTACAGGATAATACACACAGTGATGTCACAGTACAGGATAATACACACAGTGATGTCACAGTACAGGGATAATACACACAGTGATGTCACAGTACAGGATAATACACACAGTGATGTCACAGTACAGAGATAATACACACAGTGATGTCACAGTACAGGGATAATACACACAGTGATGTCACAGTACAGGATAATATACACAGTGATGTCACAGTACAGAGATAATACACACAGTGATGTCACAGTACAGAGATAATACACACAGTGATGTCACAGTACAGAGATAATACACACAGTGATGTCACAGTACAGGATAATACACACAGTGATGTCACAGTACAGGGATAATACACACAGTGATGTCACAGTACAGAGATAATACACACAGTGATGTCACAGTACAGGATAATACACACAGTGATGTCACAGTACAGGATAATACACACAGTGATGTCACAGTACAGGATAATACACACAGTGATGTCACAGTACAGAGATAATACACACAGTGATGTCACAGTACAGGATAATACACACAGTGATGTCACAGTACAGGGATAATACACACAGTGATGTCACAGTACAGGATAATACACACAGTGATGTCACAGTACAGAGATAATACACACAGTGATGTCACAGTACAGGATAATACACACAGTGATGTCACAGTACAGGATAATACACACAGTGATGTCACAGTACAGGATAATACACACAGTGATGTCACAGTACAGAGATAATACACACAGTGATGTCACAGTACAGAGATAATACACACAGTGATGTCACAGTACAGAGATAATACACAGTGATGTCACAGTACAGAGATAATACACACAGTGATGTCACAGTACAGGATAATACACACAGTGATGTCACAGTACAGAGATAATACACACAGTGATGTCACAGTACAGAGATAATACACACAGTGATGTCACAGTACAGAGATAATACACACAGTGATGTCACAGTACAGGATAATATACACAGTGATGTCACAGTACAGAGATAATACACACAGTGATGTCACAGTACAGAGATAATACACACAGTGATGTCACAGTACAGAGATAATACACACAGTGATGTCACAGTACAGGATAATACACACAGTGATGTCACAGTACAGAGATAATACACACAGTGATGTCACAGTACAGAGATAATACACACAGTGATGTCACAGTACAGAGATAATACACACAGTGATGTCACAGTACAGAGATAATACACACAGTGATGTCACAGTACAGGGATAATACACACAGTGATGTCACAGTACAGAGATAATACACACAGTGATGTCACAGTACAGGATAATACACACAGTGATGCCACAGTACAGGGATAATACACACAGTGATGTCACAGTACAGGATAATACACACAGTGATGTCACAGTACAGGATAATACACACAGTGATGTCACAGTACAGGGATAATACACACAGTGACGTCACAGTACAGAGATAATACACACAGTGATGTCACAGTACAGAGATAATACACACAGTGATGTCACAGTACAGGATAATACACAGTGATGTCACAGTACAGAGATAATACACACAGTGATGTCACAGTACAGGATAATACACACAGTGATGTCACAGTACAGAGATAATACACACAGTGATGTCACAGTACAGGATAATACACACAGTGATGTCACAGTACAGAGATAATACACACAGTGATGTCACAGTACAGGGATAATACACACAGTGATGTCACAGTACAGGGATAATACACACAGTGACGTCACAGTACAGGATAATACACACAGTGATGTCACAGTACAGGATAATACACACAGTGATGTCACAGTACAGAGATAATACACACAGTGACGTCACAGTACAGGATAATACACACAGTGATGTCACAGTACAGGATAATACACACAGTGATGTCACAGTACAGGATAATACACACAGTGATGTCACAGTACAGAGATAATACACACAGTGATGTCACAGTACAGGGATCACTATTGGGTTACTCTGATGTTATACAGATATTGGGCACCGCTCCCTAGGTCTTGATCACACACAATCTCTATCTTATGACTTTCACATTTTTAAAAAATTTTGGGAGAAAAATCATCTATTGGCATGAACTTTACTGGGATTCCTTTGCCCCCTCCTGCCCCCGCTCTCCCTCCATCCTATAGGTTATTGCCCCTCTGGAATCTCTCTTCAGATGTTTACGTTACTCTCAGACATCGGGGCGGAGCCTTCAGTGGTTACAATGTGGCCAAACCTGTTTGTGAGTTCACCTGCGGCCGCTGCGAGGCCATTTCTGAGCAGCCTAAATATTTATGTAGATAGGAGATCAGGAAGCGGTGTATGGGGTATAGTATATAGGGGCAGCCTTGTCCCTCCCCCAGAGAGGACACCCCCTACCCATCATTAGAGGTCAGCACATTGTAGCACAATAGATCTCATTGTATAGCAATAAATGGGCAATAGAATGGGTCCCATATTTCCCCCTCAAGCCCAGCTCAGCCCTATACGGCCCCCGGTGCCTTCATGCAACTTTGTGTCTACATGCAATTCCATAATAATGTAGGGTTACTCCATGCAAACCATCAGTGATGAGAAGTTGTTCCGTGGTTGTGACGTTGCAGTGCGCACAGTCCATATAACTATATAGATACATAGGGCAGGATATATAGGGTGTCACAAGTACCGGTCCTCAGTATGAAGACGATGAATCTCTCCAGTATAACAGAGAATAAGATGGGTAAATTATATACTATATATACCCGGCATCGTGCCCTGTTCACGTGTCCCCTCCAGATACGGAGACTGATGAGTGCCGAGACATTAAGAGTTACCCCAGAGTATTTGCAATGGGGAAACTCCAACTCAGCCTCACAATTCAGCAATGACCTGCACTAAATACTGAGCGAAGCTTCAACTATCATAATACAGAAGTACAAAGTATCAGAGGCTTTACCGCAGTGCAGCAGACGCCTGGCATTGAGGTTACAGTAACCAGTCCGACTGATGTTACTTTAGAGACAAACTGAAACATGGTATCGAGTGTTATAGCTGAAGAGTGACCATATTATATGCCATGTGGGTTATGGGCCTATCTTCTGGGGCTCCTTGGACCAGTTCTGATTCGGGGGTCACCTCTCCAACAACCCCTGGGAAATAGACCATTGCGCCCTTTTAGTGCTCACATTTTCTTGTCTTCTGTTTGACGATGATCATGTTACAGCCTGGGACTACTGGTACTCTGGTGGGCCAATCTCACACAGTCAGGCCTAGGATTGGGCACATATTCACTAACCAAGGATGATAAAAGGGTCAAGTGGTGACCAAAATATCCTACAGAAGGTGGCCAAAATGGAGAAGACCTTTATTTCTGGAAACCTATGTTATACCTTTGACTTGATGGTCTCACACAGAGATCTTGAGTGGTTGTAAGACCACCATGTCACCAGTCCATAGACTTAGAATGGAGTAACATATATAAGACCACCATGTCACCAGTCCCATAGACTTAGAATGGAGTAACATATATAAGACCACCACGTCACCAGTCCCATAGACTTAGAATGGAGTAACATATATAAGACCACCATGTCACCAGTCCTATAGACTTAGAATGGAGTAACATATATAAGACCACCATGTCACCAGTCCATAGACTTAGAATGGAGTGACATATATAAGACCACCACGTCACCAGTCCATAGACTTAGAATGGAGTAACATATATAAGACCACCACGTCACCAGTCCATAGACTTAGAATGGAGTAACATATATAAGACCACCATGTCACCAGTCCATAGATGTAGAATGGAGTAACATATATAAGACCACCATGTCACCAGTCCTATAGACTTAGAATGGAGTAACATATATAAGACCACCATGTCACCAGTCCTATAGACTTAGAATGGAGTAATATATATAAGACCACCACGTCACCAGTCCATAGACTTAGAATGGAGTAACATATATAAGACCACCACGTCACCAGTCCATAGACTTAGAATGGAGTAACATATATAAGACCACCATGTCACCAGTCCATAGATGTAGAATGGAGTAACATATATAAGACCACCATGTCACCAGTCCCATAGACTTAGAATGGAGTAACATATATAAGACCACCATGTCACCAGTCCCATAGACTTAGAATGGAGTGACATATATAAGACCACCACGTCACCAGTCCATAGACTTAGAATGGAGTAACATATATAAGACCACCATGTCACCAGTCCATAGACTTAGAATGGAGTGACATATATAAGACCACCACGTCACCAGTCCCATAGACTTAGAATGGAGTAACATATATAAGACCACCATGTCACCAGTCCATAGACTTAGAATGGAGTGACATATATAAGACCACCACGTCACCAGTCCATAGACTTAGAATGGAGAAACATATATAAGACCACCACGTCACCAGTCCATAGACTTAGAATGGAGAAACATATATAAGACCACCACGTCACCAGTCCATAGACTTAGAATGGAGAAACATATATAAGACCACCATGTCACCAGTCCATAGACTTAGAATGGAGTAACATATATAAGACCACCACGTCACCAGTCCATAGACGTAGAATGGAGTAACATATATAAGACCACCATGTCACCAGTCCCATAGACTTAGAATGGAGTAATATATATAAGACCACCACGTCACCAGTCCATAGACTTAGAATGGAGTGACATATATAAGACCACCATGTCACCAGTCCCATAGACTTAGACTGGAGTAACATATATAAGACCACCACGTCACCAGTCCATAGACTTAGAATGGAGAAACATATATAAGACCACCACGTCACCAGTCCATAGACTTAGAATGGAGAAACATATATAAGACCACCACGTCACCAGTCCATAGACTTAGAATGGAGAAACATATATAAGACCACCATGTCACCAGTCCATAGACTTAGAATGGAGTAACATATATAAGACCACCACGTCACCAGTCCATAGACTTAGAATGGAGTAACATATATAAGACCACCACGTCACCAGTCCATAGACGTAGAATGGAGTAACATATATAAGACCACCATGTCACCAGTCCCATAGACTTAGAATGGAGTAATATATATAAGACCACCACGTCACCAGTCCATAGACTTAGAATGGAGAAACATATATAAGACCACCACGTCACCAGTCCATAGACTTAGACTGGAGTAACATATATAAGACCACCATATCACCAGTCGTGTAGAAGACTAGGTGACATATTACATTAGTTCTCCAGCAGTGAGGGGGTTAAGCACGCCCATGGCGGCTCCTACTCATCATCACGTATCTCGCAGGCAGGGGAAGCCTCTCATGGCAGATAACAGGATCCTCTCCGGGGACGGCGGCTTTTAATTTAATTGGACGCAGCATTTTATCAATTAGATAATTCCCTTGCTTGGACTTTAAGCCGACACCTGAGATCAGTCACCTTGTCGCTCATCACTTAGTGTAAGGGGGTCGGCACTTCTGGAGATGGGTCACCATAGGCAGTGGGGCGAACCTCCAGGACAAGCTCCATGGACATCATTACAACCATGAGACTCATCCACAACATAGACTCAAGTCACAAGATACAACTTTTACAACTTGGATTGCGCAATGTAAATATTGTCTGACTGTCGCCATTGTCCAACGGCTCAACTGGATTCTACTAGATCACAAACATCCGTGACCTACGGTGCATGAGGTTACCATTAGGTTTGGGGATCTAAAACCCTAAGGAAGGTCTCAATGCAGGAATATAAGTGATGGCCAGTATAGACAACGCTATAGGGGGTGCAGTATAGCAGTCACACGGGGCCCAATGACGTTATACATGGCACAGGATCGGTGGGGGCCCCGTTACAGGTGACGCCTGATGGTCAGTAAGTTTATAGTCCAGATAGATTTGGTGCAGACATATTTGGGCTGTTGCATTCATCTGATAAGGACTTTGCAGGAATCCATATTTGCCGCCAAAACAACCTGGAATGACCGATGTGAATTTAGCCTAAGCATGTGTCAGTAAACTATTATCAGTCAGTAAATCCAGATCTGATCACGTGACCAAAACCAGGTTAAAGAAACTTTACTGAATGAGTGTTTGTGAAGCGAAGAACAAGAGCGCTTGTGTCTGGGGAATAATATTGTTATAATGGGTCGGCGATGACATCATGGCTGTGTAGATAATAAGTAATCCCTATGGCTGATGATTAATCGGTGAGTAGCCGTCACCCCGCACATATAGGATTAGTAGTGAGGACATGAAGACATTCAGGAGATCAGCACTTACCTTAAAGTCCACGGAAAGTTGAGGGGTGTACTGTAAGGTCCACAGACCCCTGACCAAGGAGGCCAACTGCTCGGTGACCTCCCCCCGTCCAGCCGCTGTGGCCTCCTCCATAGACTCCCTCTGAGGACCCTCGTGCCCCTTAGTCCTGTTGAGCTCGGCTCTGAACTGCCCCATCCCCAGGTACTCGGCCAGAAGGTCGGTGTTACTCAAGCATTGGACCACCGCGTTCATAAAGCAGGTGTTCCCATGGTTCTTCAGCCCCTGGACCCCAGGAACCTTCTCCTCCGAGCTCAGGGAGGTCCTCTCCTGCCCCTTGGCCACCAAAGGAGCTTTACCCAGATTATTGTTGCTGTCGCCTCCTTGGACAACCCTGTAATCCTCGTGTGCCGACTCTTTGCCTCCTCCAGGATGGGTGTTCGGCTTGAAGCCCCCATCATCATCCTCCATGTACAAGTTATTCCTCTCGGCGTCCACCAGGTGGGACAAATTGCTCAAACTTTTGAGGATCCTGTGCATGAAATTTCCCATAGACTTGAGGGATTTGCTCCTGAAGAGCTTCTTGGAGCCCTTGTCTCTGGTTGTCTTGTGCGGCTCCTCCATGACTTCTGCACCTGGGATCTCGCAGACTCCTCCACCTGCAGGGCTCAGCACAGGTTCACCAGGAAGAAGGAAGCAGGACTTGGGGTGTCTGTTGTCTCCAGCCGAACTTACAGGTTGGGGCTCCCTGTGACTGCTGGAGGGGTGCACCTGTCACCCCTACAGCCGGGGGCCCTGGAAGGTGTGAGATCCATTGTGGCTGGCGCGGAGTAGTGTCAGCTCTCCAGGCTGTGGATCTGCTGCCTGGGCTCTGCTCCACCTCCAGTCTACGAATATTATTAGCTGGGCTTTACTTTCACAAGCAATGGGAGGCAGCAGAGATTGTGCAGGGGAGGGGGGAGCCCCTGCTGGTGACTGCTGGATATGACAGCCTGACACAATCCACACACTGTCATTCATAGCCTGAGCCTGAGAATCTATAGACAGTGCAGGGACATGTAATACAGGGACACACATGGCCGCAACGTCTGCACAATCTGTAGTGAGGGCCCTAATTACTGCCATTCAGAATAGTGGTATATAGTCTGTACCCCCCCCCCCGGTACCCCATATAGCTGCACCCCTGGATACACACAATATAATATCACACATATAATACACGGACACATATGTAACATCCGTGTGGAGTTTCTATGTTCTCCCCATGATTGTATCAGTTTCCTCCAAAGACATTAATAGGGGATTAGACTGTGAGCGACAATGTCTGTACAGCGCTGCGGTATATAATGGCGATATACAGCAATATAATATATAGTACAAGCAATAATACATATAACACACAGATAAAGCATCACCAGAGCAAAAAATACTGTATACTGAGCTGTGTATCTAATCCTATCCTGTGTGATACTGTATACTGAGCTGTGTATCTAATCCTATCCTGTGTGATACTGTATACTGAGCTGTGTATCTAATCCTATCCTGTGTGATACTGTATACTGAGTGGTGTATCTAATCCTATCCTGTGTGATACTGTATACTGAGCCGTGTATCTAATCCTATCCTGTGTGATACTGTATACTGAGTTGTGTATCTAATCCTATCCTGTGTGATACTGTATACTGAGCTGTGTATCTAATCCTATCCTGTGTGATACTGTATACTGAGCTGTGTATCTAATCCTATCCTGTGTGATACTGTATACTAAGCCGTGTATCTAATCCTATCCTGTGTGATACTGTATACTGAGTTGTGTATCTAATCCTATCCTGTGTGACACTGTATACTGAGCTGTGTATCTAATCCTATCCTGTGTGATACTGTATACTGAGCTGTGTATCTAATCCTATCCTGTGTGATACTGTATACTGAGCTGTGTATCTAATCCTATCCTGTGTGATACTGTATACTGAGCTGTCTATCTAATCCTACCCTGTGTGATACTGTATACTGAGCTGTATCTAATCCTATCCTGTGTGATACTGTATACTGAGCTGTGTATCTAATCCTATCCTGTGTGATACTGTATACTGAGCTGTATCTAATCCTCTCCTGTGTGATACTGTATACTGAGCTGTGTATCTAATCCTATCCTGTGTGATACTGTATACTGAGCTGTGTATCTAATCCTATCCTGTGTGATACTGTATACTGAGCTGTGTATCTAATCCTCTCCTGTGTGATACTGTATACTGAGCCGTGTATCTAATCCTATCCTGTGTGATACTGTATACTGAGCTGTATCTAATCCTCTCCTGTGTGATACTGTATACTGAGCCGTGTATCTAATCCTATCCTGTGTGATACTGTATACTGAGCTGTATCTAATCCTATCCTGTGTGATACTGTATACTGAGCCGTGTATCTAATCCTATCCTGTGTGATACTGTATACTGAGCTGTGTATCTAATCCTATCCTGTGTGATACTGTATACTGAGCTGTGTATCTAATCCTATCCTGTGTGATACTGTATACTGAGCTGTGTATCTAATCCTATCCTGTGTGATACTGTATACTGAGCTGTCTATCTAATCCTACCCTGTGTGATACTGTATACTGAGCTGTATCTAATCCTCTCCTGTGTGATACTGTATACTGAGCCGTGTATCTAATCCTATCCTGTGTGATACTTTATACTGAGCTGTGTATCTAATCCTATCCTGTGTGATACTGTATACTGAGCTGTATCTAATCCTATCCTGTGTGATACTGTATACTGAGCTGTGTATCTAATCCTATCCTGTGTGATACTGTATACTGAGCTGTATCTAATCCTATCCTGTGTGATACTGTATACTGAGCTGTGTATCTAATCCTATCCTGTGTGATACTGTATACTGAGCTGTGTATCTAATCCTATCCTGTGTGATACTGTATACTGAGCTGTGTATCTAATCCTATCCTGTGTGATACTGTATACTGAGCCGTGTATCTAATCCTATCCTGTGTGATACTGTATACTGAGCTGTGTATCTAATCCTATCCCGTGTGATACTGTATACTGAGCCGTGTATCTAATCCTATCCTATGTGATACTGTATACTGAGCGGTGTATCTAATCCTATCCTGTGTGATACTGTATACTGAGCTGTGTATCTAATCCTATCCTGTGTGATACTGTATACTGAGCTGTGTATCTAATCCTATCCTGTGTGATACTGTATACTGAGCTGTATCTAATCCTATCCTGTGTGATACTGTATACTGAGCTGTGTATCTCATCCTATCCTGTGTGATACTGTATACTGAGCTGTATCTAATCCTATCCTGTGTGATACTGTATACTGAGCTGTGTATCTAATCCTATCCTGTGTGATACTGTATACTGGGCTGTGTATCTAATCCTATCCTGTGTGATACTGTATACTGAGCTGTGTATCTAATCCCATCCTGTGTGATACTGTATACTGAGCCGTGTATCTAATCCTATCCTGTGTGATACTGTATACTGAGCTGTATCTAATCCTATCCTGTGTGATACTGTATACTGAGCTGTGTATCTAATCCTATCCTGTGTGATACTGTATACTGAGTGGTGTATCTAATCCTATCCTGTGTGATACTGTATACTGAGCTGTGTATCTAATCCTATTCTGTGTGATACAGTATTCTGAGCTGTGTATCTAATCCTATCCTGTGTGATACTGTATACTGAGCTGTGTATCTAATCCCATCCTGTGTGATACTGTATACTGAGCTGTGTATCTAATCCTATCCTGTGTGATACTGTATACTGAGCCGTGTATCTAATCCTATCCTGTGTGATACTGTATACTGAGCTGTGTATCTAATCCTATCCTGTGTGATACTGTATACTGAGCTGTGTATCTAATCCTATCCTGTGTGATACAGTATACTGAGCTGTGTATCTAATCCTCTCCTGTGTGATACTGTATACTGAGCTGTGTATCTAATCCTATCCTGTGTGATACTGTATACTGAGCTGTGTATCTAATCCTATCCTGTGTGATACTGTATACTGAGCTGTGTATCTAATCCTATCCTGTGTGATACTGTATACTGAGTGGTGTATCTAATCCTATCCTGTGTGATACTGTATACTGAGCTGTATCTAATCCTATCCTGTGTGATACTGTATACTGAGCTGTATCTAATCCTATCCTGTGTGATACTGTATACTGAGCGGTGTATCTAATCCTATCCTGTGTGATACTGTATACTGAGCTGTGTATCTAATCCTATCCTGTGTGATACTGTATACTGAGCTGTATCTAATCCTATCCTGTGTGATACTGTATACTGAGCTGTATCTAATCCTATCCTGTGTGATACTGTATACTGAGCTGTATCTAATCCTATCCTGTGTGATACTGTATACTGAGCTGTATCTAATCCTATCCTGTGTGATACTGTATACTGAGCCGTGTATCTAATCCTATCCTGTGTGATACTGTATACTGAGTTGTGTATCTAATCCTATCCTGTGTGATACTGTATACTGAGCTGTGTATCTAATCCTATCCTGTGTGATACTGTATACTGAGCTGTGTATCTAATCCTATCCTGTGTGATACTGTATACTGAGCTGTGTATCTAATCCTATCCTGTGTGATACTGTATACTGAGCTGTGTATCTAATCCTATCCTGTGTGATACTGTATACTGAGTGGTGTATCTAATCCTATCCTGTGTGATACTGTATACTGAGCTGTATCTAATCCTATCCTGTGTGATACTGTATACTGAGCTGTATCTAATCCTATCCTGTGTGATACTGTATACTGAGCTGTCTATCTAATCCTACCCTGTGTGATACTGTATACTGAGCTGTATCTAATCCTATCCTGTGTGATACTGTATACTGAGCTGTGTATCTAATCCTATCCTGTGTGATACTGTATACTGAGCCGTGTATCTAATCCTCTCATGTATGATACTGTATACTGAGCCGTGTATCTAATCCTATCATGTATGATACTGTATACTGAGCTGTGTATCTAATCCTATCATGTATGATACAGCCTGTTTGTCCTCAGGGCTTAGGTTCTTCTTCAGGTCTCTCACCTATTGTTGGACCTTCCTCCCGTTTTGGGTACATTGTCGGTGACATCATCAGGAAGTCTCTGCTGGGGACAGGAAGTCGGCGGACGTCTTGAATAATTCTTGCACTGCCAGGCGACTTCTTACAGGTCCTGGGGTCAGACAATACCTATACATGACCTTATTAGGATGGGAATATTTGGGGTTGTCCTCAGCTGTCCTTGTACCTGTCTATGAGCGTCCGACAGTCCAGAAGGTTTTATAACCCGGCACCATAGGACATGCACTGTGCTTAATATGTGAAATATCAGAGGGGCCACACGGTGGCTCAGTGGTTAGCACTTCAGCCTTGCAGCGCTGCAGTCCTGGTGTTCAAATCCCACCAAGGGCAAAAAACCATCTGCAAGGAGTTTGTATGTTCTCCCCGTGTTTGCATGGATTTCCATCCCATATTCCAAAAAAGACATACTGATAGGGAAAAATGTACATTGTGAGCTCTATGTGGGGCTCACAATCTACATTTAAAAAAAAAAAAAAAAAAAGTGAAATATCAGGCAGGCACCTTGGTGTGACCCCGTATCTCACAGCTTGGCACCCCCCTATCCTGGTAATGGTGACCATGGGCTGTGCCCACATGGCATGATGATGGATGAGATGAGTACAACGTGATGGTATGTGTGATGACACCCGGGAATGTGACCCGTGTACAAGCTGAGATTCCTGGGAGTCTGGTCCTGGGGTGGAGCAGAAACCATCAGCAATTATCTCATCAGTCACTGGGTCAGGTTCACACCTAGCAGTAGTCACATCAGTAGTCAGCTGCCCGCTTCTGTAGGTGAAACTGCCGCTTGGAATTTTTGCACTGGTGTAAGTGATAGCGTGTAATAGTATAATGTGGGATTATTGTGTGACATGTACAGGATCAGCCTGGAGCCCCGGCCTTATACATGAGGTTGCCCCGGCCTTACACATGAACCTCCCTGGCCTTATATATGAGTCTCCCCGGCCTTATATATGAAGCTGCCCCGGCCTTACACATGAACCTCCCAGGCCTTATATATGAGTTTCCCCGGCCTTATATATGAGGTTGCCCCGGCCTTATATATGAGGCTGCCCCGGCCTTACACATGAACCTCCCCGGCCTTACATATGAGGCTGCCCCGGCCTTACACATGAACCTCCCCGACCTTATATATGAGTCTCCCCGGCCTTATATATGAGGCTGCCCCGGCCTTACACATGAATCTCCCCGGCCTTATATATGAGTCTCCCCGGCCTTATATATGAGGTTGCCCCGGCCTTATATATGAGGCTGCCCCGGCCTTACACATGAACCTCCCTGGCCTTATATATGAAGCTGCCCCGGCCTTTACACACGAACCTCCCCGGCCTTATATATGACTCTCCCCGGCCTTATATATGAGGCTGCCCCGGCCTTACACATGAACCTCCCCGGCCTTATATATGAGGCTGCCCCGGCCTTACACATGAACCTCCCCGGCCTTATATATGAGTCTCCCCGGCCTTATATATGAGGCTGCCCCGGCCTTACACATGAACCTCCCCGGCCTTATATATGAGGCTGCCCCGGCCTTACACATGAGCCACCCCGGCCTTATATATGAGTCTCCCCGGCCTTATATATGAGGTTGCCCCGGCCTTATATATGAGGCTGCCCCGGCCTTACACATGAACCTCCCCGGCCTTATATATGAGTCTCCCCGGCCTTATATATGAGGTTGCCCCGGCCTTATATATGAGGCTGCCCCGGCCTTACACATGAACCTCCCCGGCCTTATATATGAGTCTCCCCGGCCTTATATATGAGGCTGCCCCGGCCTTACACATGAACCTCCCCGGCCTTATATATGAGTCTCCCCGGCCTTATATATGAGGCTGCCCCGGCCTTACACATGAACCTCCCCGGCCTTATATATGAGGTTGCCCCGGCCTTATACATGAGGTTGCCCCGGCCTTACACATGAGCCGCCCCGGCCTTACACATGAGGCTGCCCCGGCCTTACACATGAACCTCCCCGGCCTTATATATGAGGCTGCCCCGGCCTTACACATGAACCTCCCCGGCCTTATATATGAGTCTCCCCGGCCTTACACATGAACCTCCCCGGCCTTATATATGAGTCTCCCCGGCCTTATATATGAGGCTGCCCCAGCCTTACACATGAACCTCCCTGGCCTTATATATGAGGCTGCCCCGGCCTTATATATGAGGTTGCCCCGGCCTTACACATGATCCTCCCCGGCCTTATATATGAGGTTGCCCCGGCCTTACACATGAACCTCCCTGGCCTTATATATGAGGCTGCCCCGGCCTTACACATGAACCTCCCAGGCCTTATATATGAGTCTCCCCGGCCTTATATATGAGGCTGCCCCAGCCTTACACATGAACCTCCCTGGCCTTATATATGAGGCTGCCCCGGCCTTATATATGAGGTTGCCCCGGCCTTACACATGATCCTCCCCGGCCTTATATATGAGGTTGCCCCGGCCTTACACATGAACCTCCCTGGCCTTATATATGAGGCTGCCCCGGCCTTACACATGAACCTCCCAGGCCTTATATATGAGTTTCCCCGGCCTTATATATGAGGTTGCCCCGGCCTTATATATGAGGCTGCCCCGGCCTTACACATGAACCTCCCCGGCCTTACATATGAGGCTGCCCCGGCCTTACACATGAACCTCCCCGACCTTATATATGAGTCTCCCCGGCCTTATATATGAGGCTGCCCCGGCCTTACACATGAATCTCCCCGGCCTTATATATGAGTCTCCCCGGCCTTATATATGAGGTTGCCCCGGCCTTATATATGAGGCTGCCCCGGCCTTACACATGAACCTCCCTGGCCTTATATATGAAGCTGCCCCGGCCTTTACACACGAACCTCCCCGGCCTTATATATGAGTCTCCCCGGCCTTATATATGAGGCTGCCCCGGCCTTACACATGAACCTCCCCGGCCTTATATATGAGGCTGCCCCGGCCTTACACATGAACCTCCCCGGCCTTATATATGAGTCTCCCCGGCCTTATATATGAGGCTGCCCCGGCCTTACACATGAACCTCCCCGGCCTTATATATGAGGCTGCCCCGGCCTTACACATGAGCCGCCCCGGCCTTATATATGAGTCTCCCCGGCCTTATATATGAGGTTGCCCCGGCCTTATATATGAGGCTGCCCCGGCCTTACACATGAACCTCCCCGGCCTTATATATGAGTCTCCCCGGCCTTATATATGAGGTTGCCCCGGCCTTATATATGAGGCTGCCCCGGCCTTACACATGAACCTCCCCGGCCTTATATATGAGTCTCCCCGGCCTTATATATGAGGCTGCCCCGGCCTTACACATGAACCTCCCCGGCCTTATATATGAGTCTCCCCGGCCTTATATATGAGGCTGCCCCGGCCTTACACATGAACCTCCCCGGCCTTATATATGAGGTTGCCCCGGCCTTATACATGAGGTTGCCCCGGCCTTACACATGAGCCGCCCCGGCCTTACACATGAGGCTGCCCCGGCCTTACACATGAACCTCCCCGGCCTTATATATGAGGCTGCCCCGGCCTTACACATGAACCTCCCCGGCCTTATATATGAGTCTCCCCGGCCTTACACATGAACCTCCCCGGCCTTATATATGAGTCTCCCCGGCCTTATATATGAGGCTGCCCCAGCCTTACACATGAACCTCCCTGGCCTTATATATGAGGCTGCCCCGGCCTTACACATGATCCTCCCCGGCCTTATATATGAGGTTGCCCCGGCCTTACACATGATCCTCCCCGGCCTTATATATGAGGTTGCCCCGGCCTTACACATGAACCTCCCTGGCCTTATATATGAGGCTGCCCCGGCCTTACACATGAACCTCCCAGGCCTTATATATGAGTCTCCCCGGCCTTATATATGAGGTTGCCCCGGTCTTACACATGAACCTCCCCGGCCTTATATATGAGTCTCCCCGGCCTTACACATGAACCTCCCCGGCCTTATGTATGAGGTTGCCCCGGCCTTACACATGAACCTCCCCGGCCTTATATATGAGGCTGCCCCGGCCTTATATATGAGGTTGCCCCGGCCTTACACATGAGGCTGCCCCGGCCTTATATATGAGTCTCCCCGGCCTTATATATGAGGCTGCCCCGGCCTTACACATGAACCTCCCCGGCCTTATATATGAGGCTGCCCCGGCCTTACACATGAACCTCCCCGGCCTTATATATGAGTCTCCCCGGCCTTATATATGAGGCTGCCCCGGCCTTACACATGAACCTCCCCGGCCTTATATATGAGGCTGCCCCGGCCTTACACATGAGCCGCCCCGGCCTTATATATGAGTCTCCCCGGCCTTATATATGAGGCTGCCCCGGCCTTACACATGAACCTCCCAGGCCTTATATATGAGTCTCCCCGGCCTTATATATGAGGTTGCCCCGGCCTTACACATGAACCTCCCAGGCCTTATATATGAGTCTCCCCGGCCATATATATGAGGTTGCCCCGGCCTTATATATGAGGCTGCCCCGGCCTTACACATGAACCTCCCCGGCCTTATATATGAGTCTCCCCGGCCTTATATATGAGGTTGCCCCGGCCTTATATATGAGGCTGCCCCGGCCTTACACATGAACCTCCCCGGCCTTATATATGAGTCTCCCCGGCCTTATATATGAGGTTGCCCCGGCCTTATATATGAGGCTGCCCCGGCCTTACACATGAACCTCCCCGGCCTTATATATGAGTCTCCCCGGCCTTATATATGAGGTTGCCCCGGCCTTATATATGAGGCTGCCCCGGCCTTACACATGAACCTCCCAGGCCTTATATATGAGTCTCCCCGGCCTTACATATGAGGTTGCCCCGGCCTTATATATGAGGCTGCCCCGGTCTTACACATGAACCTCCCCGGCCTTATATATGAGTCTCCCCGGCCTTATATATGAGGTTGCCCCGGCCTTATATATGAGGCTGCCCCGGCCTTACACATGAACCTCCCCGGCCTTATATATGAGTCTCCCCGGCCTTATATATGAGGTTGCCCCGGCCTTATATATGAGGCTGCCCCGGCCTTACACATGAACCTCCCCGGCCTTACACATGAACCTCCCCGGCCTTATATATGAGTCTCCCCGGCCTTATATATGAGGTTGCCCCGGCCTTATATATGAGGCTGCCCCGGCCTTACACATGAACCTCCCAGGCCTTATATATGAGTCTCCCCGGTCTTATATATGAGGTTGCCCCGGCCTTACACATGAACCTCCCAGGCCTTATATATGAGTCTCCCCGGCCTTATATATGAGGTTGCCCCGGTCTTACACATGAACCTCCCCGGCCTTATATATGAGTCTCCCCGGCCTTACACATGAACCTCCCCGGCCATATATATGAGGCTGCCCCGGCCTTACACATGAACCTCCCCGGCCTTATATATGAGGCTGCCCCGGCCTTACACATGAACCTCCCCGGCCTTATATATGAGGTTGCCCCGGCCTTACACATGAACCTCCCCGGCCTTATATATGAGTCTCCCCGGCCTTATATATGAGGTTGCCCCGGCCTTACACATGAACCTCCCAGGCCTTATATATGAGTCTCCCCGGCCTTATATATGAGGTTGCCCCGGCCTTACACATGAACCTCCCAGACCTTATGTATGAGTCTCCCCGGCCTTATATATGAGGTTGCCCCGGCCTTATATATGAGGCTGCCCCGGCCTTACACATGAACCTCCCCGGCCTTATATATGAGTCTCCCCGGCCTTATATATGAGGCTGCCCCAGCCTTATATATGAGGCTGCCCCGGCCTTACACATGAACCTCCCAGGCCTTATATATGAGTTTCCCCGGCCTTATATATGAGGTTGCCCCGGCCTTATATATGAGGCTGCCCCGGCCTTACACATGAACCTCCCCGGCCTTATATATGAGGCTGCCCCAGCCTTACACATGAGCCGCCCCGGCCTTATATATGAGGCTGCCCCGGCCTTATATATGAGTCTCCCCGGCCTTATATATGAGGCTGCCCCGGCCTTACACATGAATCTCCCCGGCCTTATATATGAGTCTCCCCGGCCTTATATATGAGGTTGCCCCGGCCTTATATATGAGGCTGCCCCGGCCTTACACATGAACCTCCCTGGCCTTATATATGAGGCTGCCCCGGCCTTTACACACGAACCTCCCCGGCCTTATATATGAGTCTCCCCGGCCTTACACATGAACCTCCCCGGCCTTATATATGAGGCTGCCCCGGCCTTACACATGAGCCGCCCCGGCCTTATATATGAGTCTCCCCGGCCTTATATATGAGGTTGCCCCGGCCTTACACATGAACCTCCCAGGCCTTATATATGAGTCTCCCCGGCCTTATATATGAAGTTGCCCCGGCCTTATATATGAGGCTGCCCCGGCCTTACACTTGAACCTCCCCGGCCTTATATATGAGTCTCCCCGGCCTTATATATGAGGTTGCCCCGGCCTTATATATGAGGTTGCCCCGGCCTTACACATGAACCTCCCAGGCCTTATATATGTGTCCCCCCGGCCTTATATATGAAGTTGCCCCGGCCTTATATATGAGGCTGCCCCGGCCTTACACTTGAACCTCCCCGGCCTTATATATGAGTCTCCCCGGCCTTATATATGAGGTTGCCCCGGCCTTATATATGAGGCTGCCCCGGTCTTACACATGAACCTCCCAGGCCTTATATATGAGTCTCCCCGGCCTTATATATGAGGCTGCCCCAGCCTTACACATGATCCTCCCCGGCCTTATATATGAGGTTGCCCCGGCCTTACACATGAACCTCCCAGGCCTTATATATGAGTCTCCCCGGCCTTACACATGAACCTCCCTGGTCTTATATATGAGTCTCCCCGGCCTTACACATGAACCTCCCCGGCCTTATATATGAGGTTGCCCCGGCCTTATACATGAACCTCCCAGGCCTTATATATGAGTCTCCCCGGCCTTATATATGAGGTTGCCCCGGTCTTACACATGAACCTCCCCGGCCTTATATATGAGTCTCCCCGGCCTTACACATGAACCTCCCTGGTCTTATATATGAGTCTCCCCGGCCTTACACATGAACCTCCCCGGCCTTATATATGAGGCTGCCCCGGCCTTACACATGAGCCGCCCCGGCCTTACACATGAGGCGCCCCGGCCTTACACATGAGGCTGCCCCGGCCTTACACATGAACCTCCCCGGCCTTATATATGAGGCTGCCCCGGCCTTACACATGAACCTCCCCGGCCTTATATATGAGTCTCCCCGGCCTTACACATGAACCTCCCCGGCCTTATATATGAGTCTCCTCGGCCTTATATATGAGGCTGCCCCAGCCTTACACATGAACCTCCCTGGCCTTATATATGAGGCTGCCCCGGCCTTATATATGAGGTTGCCCCGGCCTTACACATGATCCTCCCCGGCCTTATATATGAGGTTGCCCCGGCCTTACACATGAACCTCCCTGGCCTTATATATGAGGCTGCCCCGGCCTTACACATGAACCTCCCAGGCCTTATATATGAGTCTCCCCGGCCTTATATATGAGGTTGCCCCGGCCTTACACATGAACCTCCCCGGCCTTATATATGAGTCTCCCCGGCCTTATATATGAGGTTGCCCCGGTCTTACACATGAACCTCCCCGGCCTTATATATGAGTCTCCCCGGCCTTACACATGAACCTCCCCGGCCTTATATATGAGGTTGCCCCGGCCTTACACATGAGCCTCC
The DNA here is from genome assembly GCF_031893055.1 of Leptodactylus fuscus. Classification (NCBI taxonomy): domain Eukaryota; kingdom Metazoa; phylum Chordata; class Amphibia; order Anura; family Leptodactylidae; genus Leptodactylus; species Leptodactylus fuscus. The sequence continues at coordinate 6,998,278 of NC_134270.1, forward strand.
CCGGCCTTATATATGAGGCTGCCCCGGCCTTACACATGAACCTCCCCGGCCTTATATATGAGGCTGCCCCGGCCTTACACATGAGGCTGCCCCGGCCTTATATATGAGTCTCCCCGGCCTTATATATGAGGCTGCCCCGGCCTTACACATGAACCTCCCCGGCCTTATATATGAGGCTGCCCCGGCCTTACACATGAACCTCCCCGGCCTTATATATGAGTCTCCCCGGCCTTATATATGAGGCTGCCCCGGCCTTACACATGAACCTCCCCGGCCTTATATATGAGGCTGCCCCGGCCTTACACATGAGCCGCCCCGGCCTTATATATGAGTCTCCCCGGCCTTATATATGAGGCTGCCCCGGCCTTACACATGAACCTCCCAGGCCTTATATATGAGTCTCCCCGGCCTTATATATGAGGTTGCCCCGGCCTTACACATGAACCTCCCCGGCCTTATATATGAGTCTCCCCGGCCTTACACATGAACCTCCCTGGTCTTATATATGAGTCTCCCCGGCCTTACACATGAACCTCCCCGGCCTTATATATGAGGCTGCCCCGGCCTTACACATGAGCCGCCCCGGCCTTACACATGAGGCTGCCCCGGCCTTACACATGAACCTCCCCGGCCTTATATATGAGGCTGCCCCGGCCTTACACATGAACCTCCCCGGCCTTATATATGAGTCTCCCCGGCCTTACACATGAACCTCCCCGGCCTTATATATGAGTCTCCTCGGCCTTATATATGAGGCTGCCCCAGCCTTACACATGAACCTCCCTGGCCTTATATATGAGGCTGCCCCGGTCTTATATATGAGGTTGCCCCGGCCTTACACATGATCCTCCCCGGCCTTATATATGAGGTTGCCCCGGCCTTACACATGAACCTCCCTGGCCTTATATATGAGGCTGCCCCGGCCTTACACATGAACCTCCCAGGCCTTATATATGAGTCTCCCCGGCCTTATATATGAGGTTGCCCCGGCCTTACACATGAACCTCCCCGGCCTTATATATGAGTCTCCCCGGCCTTACACATGAACCTCCCCGGCCTTATATATGAGGTTGCCCCGGCCTTACACATGAGCCTCCCCGGCCTTATATATGAGGCTGCCCCGGCCTTACACATGAACCTCCCCGGCCTTATATATGAGGCTGCCCCGGCCTTACACATGAGGCTGCCCCGGCCTTATATATGAGTCTCCCCGGCCTTATATATGAGGCTGCCCCGGCCTTACACATGAACCTCCCCGGCCTTATATATGAGGCTGCCCCGGCCTTACACATGAACCTCCCCGGCCTTATATATGAGTCTCCCCGGCCTTATATATGAGGCTGCCCCGGCCTTACACATGAACCTCCCCGGCCTTATATATGAGGCTGCCCCGGCCTTACACATGAGCCGCCCCGGCCTTATATATGAGTCTCCCCGGCCTTATATATGAGGCTGCCCCGGCCTTACACATGAACTTCCCAGGCCTTATATATGAGTCTCCCCGGCCTTATATATGAGGTTGCCCCGGCCTTACACATGAACCTCCCAGGCCTTATATATGAGTCTCCCCGGCCTTATATATGAGGTTGCCCCGGCCTTATATATGAGGCTGCCCCGGCCTTACACATGAACCTCCCCAGCCTTATATATGAGTCTCCCCGGCCTTATATATGAGGTTGCCCCGGCCTTATATATGAGGCTGCCCCGGCCTTACACATGAACCTCCCAGGCCTTATATATGAGTTTCCCCGGCCTTATATATGAGGTTGCCCCGGCCTTATATATGAGGCTGCCCCGGCCTTACACATGAACCTCCCCGGCCTTATATATGAGGCTGCCCCGGCCTTACACATGAACCTCCCCGACCTTATATATGAGTCTCCCCGGCCTTATATATGAGGCTGCCCCGGCCTTACACATGAATCTCCCCGGCCTTATATATGAGTCTCCCCGGCCTTATATATGAGGTTGCCCCGGCCTTATATATGAGGCTGCCCCGGCCTTACACATGAACCTCCCTGGCCTTATATATGAAGCTGCCCCGGCCTTTACACACGAACCTCCCCGGCCTTATATATGAGTCTCCCCGGCCTTATATATGAGGCTGCCCCGGCCTTACACATGAACCTCCCCGGCCTTATATATGAGGCTGCCCCGGCCTTACACATGAACCTCCCCGGCCTTATATATGAGTCTCCCCGGCCTTATATATGAGGCTGCCCCGGCCTTACACATGAACCTCCCCGGCCTTATATATGAGGCTGCCCTGGCCTTACACATGAGCCGCCCCGGCCTTATATATGAGTCTCCCCAGCCTTATATATGAGGTTGCCCCGGCCTTACACATGAACCTCCCAGGCCTTATATATGAGTCTCCCCGGCCTTATATATGAGGTTGCCCCGGCCTTATATATGAGGCTGCCCCGGCCTTACACATGAACCTCCCCGGCCTTATATATGAGTCTCCCCGGCCTTATATATGAGGTTGCCCCGGCCTTATATATGAGGCTGCCCCGGCCTTACACATGAACCTCCCCGGCCTTATATATGAGCCTCCCCGGCCTTATATATGAGGTTGCCCCGGCCTTACACATGAGCCTCCCCGGCCTTATATATGAGGCTGCCCCGGCCTTACACATGAACCTCCCCGGCCTTATATATGAGGCTGCCCCGGCCTTACACATGAGCCGCCCCGGCCTTACACATGAGGCTGCCCCGGCCTTACACATGAACCTCCCCGGCCTTATATATGAGGCTGCCCCGGCCTTACACATGAACCTCCCCGGCCTTATATATGAGTCTCCCCGGCCTTACACATGAACCTTCCCGGACTTATATATGAGTCTCCCCGGCCTTATATATGAGGCTGCCCCAGCCTTACACATGAACCTCCCTGGCCTTATATATGAGGCTGCCCCGGCCTTATATATGAGGTTGCCCCGGCCTTACACATGATCCTCCCCGGCCTTATATATGAGGTTGCCCCGGCCTTACACATGAACCTCCCTGGCCTTATATATGAGGCTGCCCCGGCCTTACACATGAACCTCCCAGGCCTTATATATGAGTCTCCCCGGCCTTATATATGAGGTTGCCCCGGTCTTACACATGAACCTCCCCGGCCTTATATATGAGTCTCCCCGGCCTTACACATGAACCTCCCCGGCCTTATGTATGAGGTTGCCCCGGCCTTACACATGAACCTCCCCGGCCTTATATATGAGGCTGCCCCGGCCTTATATATGAGGTTGCCCCGGCCTTACACATGAGGCTGCCCCGGCCTTATATATGAGTCTCCCCGGCCTTATATATGAGGTTGCCCCGGCCTTACACATGAACCTCCCCGGCCTTATATATGAGGCTGCCCCGGCCTTACACATGAGCCGCCCCGGCCTTATATATGAGTCTCCCCGGCCTTATATATGAGGCTGCCCCGGCCTTACACATGAACCTCCCAGGCCTTATATATGAGTCTCCCCGGCCTTATATATGAGGTTGCGCCGGCCTTACACATGAACCTCCCAGGCCTTATATATGAGTCTCCCCGGCCATATATATGAGGTTGCCCCGGCCTTATATATGAGGCTGCCCCGGCCTTACACATGAACCTCCCCGGCCTTATATATGAGTCTCCCCGGCCTTATATATGAGGTTGCCCCGGCCTTATATATGAGGCTGCCCCGGCCTTACACATGAACCTCCCCGGCCTTATATATGAGTCTCCCCGGCCTTATATATGAGGTTGCCCCGGCCTTATATATGAGGCTGCCCCGGCCTTACACATGAACCTCCCCGGCCTTATATATGAGTCTCCCCGGCCTTATATATGAGGTTGCCCCGGCCTTATATATGAGGCTGCCCCGGCCTTACACATGAACCTCCCCGGCCTTATATATGAGTCTCCCCGGCCTTATATATGAGGTTGCCCCGGCCTTATATATGAGGCTGCCCCGGCCTTACACATGAACCTCCCCGGCCTTATATATGAGTCTCCCCGGCCTTATATATGAGGTTGCCCCGGCCTTATATATGAGGCTGCCCCGGCCTTACACATGAACCTCCCCGGCCTTACACATGAACCTCCCCGGCCTTATATATGAGTCTCCCCGGCCTTATATATGAGGTTGCCCCGGCCTTATATATGAGGCTGCCCCGGCCTTACACATGAACCTCCCAGGCCTTATATATGAGTCTCCCCGGCCTTATATATGAGGTTGCCCCGGCCTTACACATGAACCTCCCAGGCCTTATATATGAGTCTCCCCGGCCTTATATATGAGGTTGCCCCGGTCTTACACATGAACCTCCCCGGCCTTATATATGAGTCTCCCCGGCCTTACACATGAACCTCCCCGGCCTTATATATGAGGCTGCCCCGGCCTTACACATGAACCTCCCCGGCCTTATATATGAGGCTGCCCCGGCCTTACACATGAACCTCCCCGGCCTTATATATGAGGTTGCCCCGGCCTTACACATGAACCTCCCCGGCCTTATATATGAGTTTCCCCGGCCTTACACATGAACCTCCCCGGCCTTATATATGAGTCTCCCCGGCCTTATATATGAGGTTGCCCCGGCCTTACACATGAACCTCCCAAGCCTTATATGTGAGTCTCCCCGGCCTTATATATGAGGTTGCCCCGGCCTTACACATGAACCTCCCAGACCTTATATATGAGTCTCCCCGGCCTTATATATGAGGTTGCCCCGGCCTTATATATGAGGCTGCCCCGGCCTTACACATGAACCTCCCCGGCCTTATATATGAGTCTCCCCGGCCTTATATATGAGGCTGCCCCAGCCTTATATATGAGGCTGCCCCGGCCTTACACATGAACCTCCCAGGCCTTATATATGAGTTTCCCCGGCCTTATATATGAGGTTGCCCCGGCCTTATATATGAGGCTGCCCCGGCCTTACACATGAACCTCCCCGGCCTTATATATGAGGCTGCCCCAGCCTTACACATGAGCCGCCCCGGCCTTATATATGAGGCTGCCCCGGCCTTACACATGAACCTCCCCGGCCTTATATATGAGTCTCCCCGGCCTTATATATGAGGCTGCCCCGGCCTTACACATGAATCTCCCCGGCCTTATATATGAGTCTCCCCGGCCTTATATATGAGGTTGCCCCGGCCTTATATATGAGGCTGCCCCGGCCTTACACATGAACCTCCTTGGCCTTATATATGAGGCTGCCCCGTCCTTTACACACGAACCTCCCCGGCCTTATATATGAGTCTCCCCGGCCTTATATATGAGGCTGCCCCGGCCTTACACATGAACCTCCCCGGCCTTATATATGAGGCTGCCCTGGCCTTACACATGAGCCGCCCCGGCCTTATATATGAGTTTCCCCGGCCTTATATATGAGGTTGCCCCGGCCTTACACATGAACCTCCCAGGCCTTATATATGAGTCTCCCCGGCCTTATATATGAAGTTGCCCCGGCCTTATATATGAGGCTGCCCCGGCCTTACACTTGAACCTCCCCGGCCTTATATATGAGTCTCCCCGGCCTTATATATGAGGTTGCCCCGGCCTTATATATGAGGCTGCCCCGGTCTTACACATGAACCTCCCAGGCCTTATATATGAGTCTTCCCGGCCTTATATATGAGGCTGCCCCAGCCTTACACATGATCCTCCCCGGCCTTATATATGAGGTTGCCCCGGCCTTACACATGAACCTCCCAGGCCTTATATATGAGTCTCCCCGGCCTTATATATGAGGTTGCCCCGGTCTTACACATGAACCTCCCCGGCCTTATATATGAGTCTCCCCGGCCTTACACATGAACCTCCCTGGTCTTATATATGAGTCTCCCCGGCCTTACACATGAACCTCCCCGGCCTTATATATGAGGCTGCCCCGGCCTTACACATGAACCTCCCCGGCCTTATATATGAAGTTGCCCCGGCCTTATATATGAGGCTGCCCCGGCCTTACACTTGAACCTCCCCGGCCTTATATATGAGTCTCCCCGGCCTTATATATGAGGTTGCCCCGGCCTTATATATGAGGCTGCCCCGGTCTTACACATGAACCTCCCAGGCCTTATATATGAGTCTCCCCGGCCTTATATATGAGGCTGCCCCAGCCTTACACATGATCCTCCCCGGCCTTATATATGAGGTTGCCCCGGCCTTACACATGAACCTCCCAGGCCTTATATATGAGTCTCCCCGGCCTTATATATGAGGTTGCCCCGGTCTTACACATGAACCTCCCCGGCCTTATATATGAGTCTCCCCGGCCTTACACATGAACCTCCCTGGTCTTATATATGAGTCTCCCCGGCCTTACACATGAACCTCCCCGGCCTTATATATGAGGCTGCCCCGGCCTTACACATGAGCCGCCCCGGCCTTACATATGAGGTTGCCCCGGCCTTACACATGAACCTCCCCGGCCTTATATATGAGGCTGCCCCGGCCTTACACATGAACCTCCCCGGCCTTATATATGAGTCTCCCCGGCCTTATATATGAGGCTGCCCCAGCCTTACACATGAACCTCCCTGGCCTTATATATGAGGCTGCCCCGGCCTTATATATGAGGTTGCCCCGGCCTTACACATGATCCTCCCCGGCCTTATATATGAGGTTGCCCCGGCCTTACACATGAACCTCCCTGGCCTTATATATGAGGCTGCCCCGGCCTTACACATGAACCTCCCAGGCCTTATATATGAGTCTCCCCGGCCTTATATATGAGGTTGCCCCGGCCTTACACATGAACCTCCCCGGCCTTATATATGAGTCTCCCCGGCCTTATATATGAGGTTGCCCCGGTCTTACACATGAACCTCCCCGGCCTTATATATGAGTCTCCCCGGCCTTACACATGAACCTCCCCGGCCTTATATATGAGGTTGCCCCGGCCTTACACATGAGCCTCCCCGGCCTTATATATGAGGCTGCCCCGGCCTTACACATGAACCTCCCCGGCCTTATATATGAGGCTGCCCCGGCCTTATATATGAGGTTGCCCCGGCCTTACACATGAACCTCCCCGGCCTTATATATGAGGCTGCCCCGGCCTTACACATGAGCCGCCCCGGCCTTATATATGAGTCTCCCCGGCCTTATATATGAGGCTGCCCCGGCCTTACACATGAACCTCCCAGGCCTTATATATGAGTCTCCCCGGCCTTATATATGAGGTTGCCCCGGCCTTACACATGAACCTCCCAGGCCTTATATATGAGTCTCCCCGGCCTTATATATGAGGTTGCCCCGGCCTTATATATGAGGCTGCCCCGGCCTTACACATGAACCTCCCCAGCCTTATATATGAGTCTCCCCGGCCTTATATATGAGGTTGCCCCGGCCTTATATATGAGGCTGCCCCGGCCTTACACATGAACCTCCCCGGCCTTATATATGAGTCTCCCCGGCCTTATATATGAGGTTGCCCCGGCCTTATATATGAGGCTGCCCCGGCCTTACACATGATCCTCCCCGGCCTTATATATGAGGCTGCCCCGGCCTTACACATGAACCTCCCCGGCCTTATATATGAGGCTGCCCCGGCCTTACACATGAACCTCCCCGGCCTTATATATGAGTCTCCCCGGCCTTATATATGAGGCTGCCCCAGCCTTACACATGATCCTCCCCGGCCTTATATATGAGGTTGCCCCGGCCTTACACATGAACCTCCCAGGCCTTATATATGAGTCTCCCCGGCCTTATATATGAGGTTGCCCCGGTCTTACACATGAACCTCCCCGGCCTTATATATGAGTCTCCCCGGCCTTACACATGAACCTCCCCGGCCTTATATATGAGGCCGCCCGGCCTTACACATGAGGTTGCCCCGGCCTTACACATGAACCTCCCCGGCCTTATATATGAGGATGCCCCGGCCTTACACATGATCCTCCCCGGCCTTATATATGAGGCTGCCCCGGCCTTACACATGAACCTCCCCGGCCTTATATATGAGGCTGCCCCGGCCTTATATATGAGGCTGCCCCGGCCTTACACATGAGCCTCCCCGGCCTTATATATGAGGCTGCCCCGGCCTTACACATGAACCTCCCTGGCCTTATATATGAGGCTGCCCCGGCCTTACACATGAACCTCCCTGGCCTTATATATGAGGCTGCCCCGGCCTTACACATCAGCCTCCCCGGCCTTATATATGAGGTTGCCCCGGCCTTACACATGAACCTCCCCGGCCTTATATATGAGGCTGCCCCGGCCTTACACATGAGCCGCCCCGGCCTTATATATGAGGCTGCCCCGGCCTTACACATCAGCCTCCCCGGCCTTATATATGAGGTTGCCCCGGCCTTACACATGAACCTCCCCGGCCTTATATATGAGGTTGCCCCGGCCTTACACATGAACCTCCCCGGCCTTATATATGAGGCCTCCCTGGCCTTACACATGATCCTCCCCGGCCTTATATATGAGGTTGCCCCGGCCTTACACATGAACCTCCCTGCCTTATATATGAGGCTGCCCCGGCCTTACACATGAGCCGCCCCGGCCTTACACATGAGGCTGCCCCGGCCTTACACATGAACCTCCCCGGCCTTATATATGAGGCTGCCCCGGCCTTACACATGAGCCGCCCCGGCCTTATATATGAGGCTGCCCCGGCCTTACACACGAACCTCCCCGGCCTTATATATGAGGCTGCCCCGGCCTTATATATGAGGTTGCCCCGGCCTTACACATGAACCTCCCGGCCTTATATATGAGGTTGCCCCGGCCTTACACATGAACCTCCCCGGCCTTATATATGAGGCCTCCCTGGCCTTACACATGATCCTCCCCGGCCTTATATATGAGGTTGCCCCGGCCTTACACATCAGCCTCCCCTGCCTTATATATGAGGCTGCCCCAGCCTTACACATGATCCTCCCCGGCCTTATATATGAGGTTGCCCCGGCCTTACACATGAACCTCCCAGGCCTTATATATGAGTCTCCCCGGCCTTATATATGAGGTTGCCCCGGTCTTACACATGAACCTCCCCGGCCTTATATATGAGTCTCCCCGGCCTTACACATGAACCTCCCCGGCCTTATATATGAGGCTGCCCCGGCCTTACACATGAGCCGCCCCGGCCTTACACATGAGGTTGCCCCGGCCTTACACATGAACCTCACCGGCCTTATATATGAGGATGCCCCGGCCTTACACATGATCCTCCCCGGCCTTATATATGAGGCTGCCCCGGCCTTACACATGAACCTCCCCGGCCTTATATATGAGGCTGCCCCGGCCTTATATATGAGGCTGCCCCGGCCTTACACATGAGCCTCCCCGGCCTTATATATGAGGCTGCCCCGGCCTTACACATGAACCTCCCTGGCCTTATATATGAGGCTGCCCCGGCCTTACACATGAACCTCCCTGGCCTTATATATGAGGCTGCCCCGGCCTTACACATCAGCCTCCCCGGCCTTATATATGAGGTTGCCCCGGCCTTACACATGAACCTCCCCGGCCTTATATATGAGGCTGCCCCGGCCTTACACATGAACCTCCCCGGCCTTATATATGAGGTTGCCCCGGCCTTACACATGAACCTCCCCGGCCTTATATATGAGGCTGCCCCGGCCTTATATATGAGGCTGCCCCGGCCTTACACATGAGCCTCCCCGGCCTTATATATGAGGCTGCCCCGGCCTTACACATGAACCTCCCTGGCCTTATATATGAGGCTGCCCCGGCCTTACACATGAACCTCCCTGGCCTTATATATGAGGTTGCCCCGGCCTTACACATGAACCTCCCCGGCCTTATATATGAGGCTGCCCCGGCCTTATATATGAGGCTGCCCCGGCCTTACACATGAGCCTCCCCGGCCTTATATATGAGGCTGCCCCGGCCTTACACATGAACCTCCCTGGCCTTATATATGAGGCTGCCCCGGCCTTACACATGAACCTCCCTGGCCTTATATATGAGGCTGCCCCGGCCTTACACATGAGCCGCCCCGGCCTTACACATGAGGTTGCCCCGACCTTACACATGAACCTCCCCGGCCTTATATATGAGGATGCCCCGGCCTTACACATGATCCTCCCCGGCCTTATATATGAGGCTGCCCCGGTCTTACACATGAACCTCCCCGGCCTTATATATGAGGCTGCCCCGGCCTTATATATGAGGCTGCCCCGGCCTTACACATGAGCCTCCCCGGCCTTATATATGAGGCTGCCCCGGCCTTACACATGAACCTCCCTGGCCTTATATATGAGGCTGCCCCGGCCTTACACATGAACCTCCCTGGCCTTATATATGAGGCTGCCCCGGCCTTACACATCAGCCTCCCCGGCCTTATATATGAGGTTGCCCCGGCCTTACACATGAACCTCCCCGGCCTTATATATGAGGCTGCCCCGGCCTTACACATGAGCCGCCCCGGCCTTACACATCAGCCTCCCCGGCCTTATATATGAGGTTGCCCCGGCCTTACACATGAACCTCCCCGGCCTTATATATGAGGTTGCCCCGGCCTTACACATGAACCTCCCCGGCCTTATATATGAGGCCTCCCTGGCCTTACACATGATCCTCCCCGGCCTTATATATGAGGTTGCCCCGGCCTTACACATGAACCTCCCTGGCCTTATATATGAGGCTGCCCCGGCCTTACACATGAGCCGCCCCGGCCTTACACATGAGGCTGCCCCGGCCTTACACATGAACCTCCCCGGCCTTATATATGAGGCTGCCCCGGCCTTACACATGAGCCGCCCCGGCCTTATATATGAGGCTGCCCCGGCCTTACACACGAACCTCCCCGGCCTTATATATGAGGCTGCCCCGGCCTTATATATGAGGTTGCCCCGGCCTTACACATGAACCTCCCCGGCCTTATATATGAGGTTGCCCCGGCCTTACACATGAACCTCCCCGGTCTTATATATGAGGCCTCCCTGGCCTTACACATGATCCTCCCCGGCCTTATATATGAGGTTGCCCCGGCCTTACACATGAACCTCCCTGGCCTTATATATGAGGCTGCCCCGGCCTTACACATGAGCCGCCCCGGCCTTACACATGAGGCTGCCCCGGCCTTACACATGAACCTCCCCGGCCTTATATATGAGGCTGCCCCGGCCTTACACATGAGCCGCCCCGGCCTTATATATGAGGCTGCCCCGGCCTTACACACGAACCTCCCCGGCCTTATATATGAGGCTGCCCCGGCCTTATATATGAGGTTGCCCCGGCCTTACACATGAACCTCCCCGGCCTTATATATGAGGTTGCCCCGGCCTTACACATGAACCTCCCCGGCCTTATATATGAGGCCTCCCTGGCCTTACACATGATCCTCCCCGGCCTTATATATGAGGTTGCCCCGGCCTTACACATGAACCTCCCTGGCCTTATATATGAGGCCGCCCCGGCCTTACACATGAGGCTGCCCCGGCCTTACACATGAACCTCCCCGGCCTTATATATGAGGCTGCCCCGGCCTTACACATGAGCCGCCCCGGCCTTATATATGAGGCTGCCCCGGCCTTATATATGAGGCTGCCCCGGCCTTACACACGAACCTCCCCGGCCTTATATATGAGGTTGCCCCGGCCTTACACATGAGCCGCCCCGGCCTTACACATGAGGCTGCCCCGGCCTTACACATGAACCTCCCCGGCCTTATATATGAGGCTGCCCCGGCCTTACACATGAGCCGCCCCGGCCTTATATATGAGGCTGCCCCGGCCTTACACACGAACCTCCCCGGCCTTATATATGAGGCTGCCCCGGCCTTATATATGAGGTTGCCCCGGCCTTACACATGAACCTCCCCGGCCTTATATATGAGGTTGCCCCGGCCTTACACATGAACCTCCCCGGCCTTATATATGAGGCCTCCCTGGCCTTACACATGATCCTCCCCGGCCTTATATATGAGGTTGCCCCGGCCTTACACATGAACCTCCCTGGCCTTATATATGAGGCTGCCCCGGCCTTATATATGAGGCTGCCCCGGCCTTACACACGAACCTCCCCGGCCTTATATATGAGGTTGCCCCGGCCTTACACATCAGCCTCCCCTGCCTTATATATGAGGCTGCCCTGGCCTTACACATGATCCTCCCCGGCCTTATATCTGAGGTTGCCCCAGCCTTACACACAAGGCCGCCCTGTTCTACTGATATCTGTACACTATTTTCTCGTCATTGTGACACCTTTCTTGTGCGGTGTTTTCATAGTGGCTGCACAATGTGATCTGTGGGATTATTACACTTTACAATCGCTTATTGTTGCTACTATTACAGTTTCATGAGCTATCACATGTATGAGCAGCCCCATAGGGATACATTATATGTAACGCTCTGCATTAGTATTACAGCCCTGGAGCCGCAGCCTAATAAAGCTTATGGAGATGATGGCGTCTGTGCGCTCAGGACATGCTGGTAGTTGTAGTGTGACCAGGTCTGCCTTGTACCGCCCTGTAGTGTCAGGATCGCTCGTGATTATTAATCCATATAGATTCTCTGCCATGTGACCATGACCTCACACCGTGACATGGCGTCACCTGTCAGCTCTTTCTATGCCTCTTATCACTTCCACTTGTTACAAACCCTCAGCTGTGAGCAGTTCTAGGTCTGTACAAGTTTTCAGCCTCCTGATATTTGCAGAGATCCTGAAAATGATGAGGAAATAGTCCAGAAAATCTATCAGGGCGTTCTCATAGCAGGTAGGTTGTCTGGCCACGGACGTGCGTAACCCCCTGAGCTCTCATGTGGTGATTTCCTATCTGGGAGTGTCACGAATAATGAGCCTAATGCTGAGATCCAAGATGGACACACAGGTGATATAATCCAGACAAGAGCTCAGGAAGAGGAATGTCCTTTATTTCCAAACATGAGGAGCAGGGAGGAGCAGGGAGGAGCAGGGAGGGGCGGGGGAGGAGGGGGATGCAGGTGATGATCATCTCCGCCCAGGTGGATGGTTTGGGACACAAGTCCTTGGTGTCATCTATACTGAGACCATCAGGCTCTTGGACAATGTAACAGGATGGCTATAAATAGAGGAGGAGCCTTCGGACCATTGTGCGACCATTTGTCAGGTGGTGTAGCCCACAATGTGTGACACGTGACAAAAAGTCGCACAACTAAAATACTTGGACAACCTGCCTTTGACTGACTGTCACTTGTTGCATGAAGTCTTTGGTACAGAAGTCACCTGCGACTTGGCGTCTCTGCGACTGTCGCGTCCCAGTAACAACATTGCAATAAGACGCCATATATAAACAGTGAGATTTTTGTTGCAACTTTTTGAATGCCCCATAGCCCTAACCTAAGGAAGGCCCCAGGCAGATCTGCTATGAGGGGGTGGAGCCTGACACAAGGATGAGGTGTTATGCTCCACCCCTCAGGCTCTGCACAGATCTGCCTGGAGTGTTCCTCTCACTGAGCAGGCACAGGGCAGCCTACATGGGGTAGGGGTACTTCCAGCGTAAGATGGCGCCGTCTGTGCTGACGCTGATGATGTACTTGGACAGAGGGCAGATCTTTAGCCGGGTGATGCTGCCGCTGTGTCCGATGCCGACTTGTGTCACTTCCCCCTCGTTGTAGTCCCAGACTTTTACCAGCTTGTCGTCTCCACCTGGAACAGACATAAAAGAAAACGTGCGGATTAATGGTAATTACCTGGCGGTATTTTACTGCACATTACTACAATCCTACAATCTGAACTGCATCCAAGTGACACAAGATGAAAGCTCTACAGCAAACAAAGAGTAGCGCCCGGTAAAATGGCGCCTGAATACCTCCGCCTGCAGCCAGCCAATAGGAACATCTTCTCTATAGTCAATGGCTGCAAATCTGTCCTGTCAATGTATCGCTCTGTACAATCTGGACAAACCTAGCCGTGTCCTGTATCACACTATTGAGTCCTGTATATGATGGCTACTGGTCCTTAAGGTTACACAAGTACTATCACTGAGACGCCCGGCAATATCTGAAGTACTGTAAGTGACTGAGGTGGCGGGAAGACCCTGAAGATGCTGCAAAAAGTTTCACCAAAGCAAAGTTAAAATGGATGACCACAGCGCCCCCTGGTGGCCTCAGTCCTTCCTGCAGATCGCTGGTAGATGCTTCTTATTTCACTAGGATCTGCTGTTACTCTTATGTGCACGACCATCACAGATTCAGACTCTGCTTAGATTTTACTAAATTTAGCTGAATCTGCCAAAGGTCTGCAGATAAATATCTGATGTGTATGGGCAGCTTTATGCCAGGACCCCATGGGAAATTTCCATCCTCTGCAAGTCGCTGCAACAATAATCAAACAAACTGGTGTCTTATTACCGAGAATCACCTGCAAGTATTTCTACAGGTCTCTGCAACTATCAACCTCATCTCCCCTGCAGCTACTGTATCAGCCATCCCGCTGTGATCAGGACATGTGCGACCCCGCAGCTACTGTATCAGCCATCCCGCTGTGACCAGTATGTGCGACCCCACAGCTACTGTATCAGCCATCCCGCTGTGACCAGGACATGTGCGACCCCACAGCTACTGTATCAGCCATCCCGCTGTGACCAGGACATGTGCGACCCTGCAGCTACTGTATCAGCCATCCCGCTGTGACCAGTATGTGCGACCCCGCAGCTACTGTATCAGCCATCCCGCTGTGACCAGGACATGTGCGACCCCACAGCTACTGTATCAGCCATCCTGCTGTGACCAGTATGTGCGACCCCACAGCTACTGTATCAGCCATCCCGCTGTGACCAGGACATGTGCGACCCCACAGCTACTGTATCAGCCATCCCGCTGTGACCAGTATGTGCGACCCCACAGCTACTGTATCAGCCATCCCGCTGTGACCAGGACATGTGCGACCCCACAGCTACTGTATCAGCCATCCTGCTGTGACCAGTATGTGCGACCCCACAGCTACTGTATCAGCCATCCCGCTGTGACCAGGACATGTGCGACCCCACAGCTACTGTATCAGCCATCCCGCTGTGACCAGTATGTGCGACCCTGCAGCTACTGTATCAGCCATCCCGCTGTGACCAGGACATGTGCGACCCTGCAGCTACTGTATCAGGCATCCCGCTGTGACCAGGACATATGCGACCCCACAGCTACTGTATCAGCCATCCCGCTGTGACCAGTATGTGCGACCCTGCAGCTACTGTATCAGCCATCCCGCTGTGACCAGGACATGTGCGACCCTGCAGCTACTGTATCAGCCATCCCGCTGTGATCAGGACATGTGCGACCCCACAGCTACTGTATCAGCCATCCCGCTGTGACCAGGACATGTGCGACCCTGCAGCTACTGTATCAGCCATCCCGCTGTGACCAGGACATGTGCGACCCCACAGCTACTGTATCAGCCATCCCGCTGTGACCAGGACATGTGCGACCCTGCAGCTACTGTATCAGCCATCCCGCTGTGACCAGGACATGTGCGTCCCCACAGCTACTGTATCAGCCATCCCGCTGTGACCAGTATGTGCGACCCCACAGCTACTGTATCAGCCATCCCGCTGTGACCAGTATGTGCGACCCCACAGCTACTGTATCAGCCATCCTGCTGTGACCAGGACATGTGCGACCCTGCAGCTACTGTATCAGCCATCCCGCTGTGACCAGGACATGTGCGACCCCACAGCTACTGTATCAGCCATCCCGCTGTGACCAGTATGTGCAACCCCACAGCTACTGTATCAGCCATCCCGCTGTGACCAGGACATGTGCGACCCTGCAGCTACTGTATCAGCCATCCCGCTGTGACCAGTATGTGCGACCCCACAGCTACTGTATCAGCCATCCCGCTGTGACCAGTATGTGCGACCCTGCAGCTACTGTATCAGCCATCCCGCTGTGACCAGTACATGTGCGACCCTGCAGCTACTGTATCAGCCATCCCGCTGTGACCAGGACATGTGCGACCCTGCAGCTACTGTATCAGCCATCCCGCTGTGACCAGGACATGTGCGACCCCACAGCTACTGTATCAGCCATCCCGCTGTGACCAGTATGTGCGACCCTGCAGCTACTGTATCAGCCATCCCGCTGTGACCAGGACATGTGCGACCCTGCAGCTACTGTATCAGCCATCCCGCTGTGACCAGGACATATGCGACCCCACAGCTACTGTATCAGCCATCCCGCTGTGACCAGTATGTGCGACCCTGCAGCTACTGTATCAGCCATCCCGCTGTGACCAGGACATGTGCGACCCTGCAGCTACTGTATCAGCCATCCCGCTGTGATCAGGACATGTGCGACCCCACAGCTACTGTATCAGCCATCCCGCTGTGACCAGTATGTGCGACCCTGCAGCTACTGTATCAGCCATCCCGCTGTGACCAGGACATGTGCGACCCTGCAGCTACTGTATCAGCCATCCCGCTGTGACCAGTATGTGCGACCCCACAGCTACTGTATCAGCCATCCCGCTGTGACCAGTATGTGCGACCCCACAGCTACTGTATCAGCCATCCCGCTGTGACCAGTATGTGCGACCCCGCAGCTACTGTATCAGCCATCCTGCTGTGACCAGTATGTGCGACCCTGCAGCTACTGTATCAGCCATCCCGCTGTGACCAGGACATGTGCGACCCCACAGCTACTGTATCAGCCATCCCGCTGTGACCAGTATGTGCGACCCTGCAGCTACTGTATCAGCCATCCCGCTGTGACCAGGACATGTGCGACCCTGCAGCTACTGTATCAGCCATCCCGCTGTGATCAGGACATGTGCGACCCCACAGCTACTGTATCAGCCATCCCGCTGTGACCAGTATGTGCGACCCTGCAGCTACTGTATCAGGCATCCCGCTGTGACCAGGACATGTGCGACCCCACAGCTACTGTATCAGCCATCCCGCTGTGACCAGGACATATGCGACCCCACAGCTACTGTATCAGCTATCCCGCTGTGACCAGTATGTGCGACCCCGCAGCTACTGTATCAGCCATCCCGCTGTGACCAGTATGTGCGACCCTGCAGCTACTGTATCAGCCATCCCGCTGTGACCAGGACATGTGCGACCCCACAGCTACTGTATCAGCCATCCCGCTGTGACCAGGACATGTGCGACCCCACAGCTACTGTATCAGCCATCCCGCTGTGACCAGTATGTGCGACCCCACAGCTACTGTATCAGCCATCCCGCTGTGACCAGGACATGTGCGACCCTGCAGCTACTGTATCAGCCATCCCGCTGTGACCAGGACATATGCGACCCCACAGCTACTGTATCAGCCATCCCGCTGTGACCAGTATGTGCGACCCTGCAGCTACTGTATCAGCCATCCCGCTGTGACCAGGACATGTGCGACCCTGCAGCTACTGTATCAGCCATCCCGCTGTGATCAGGACATGTGCGACCCCACAGCTACTGTATCAGCCATCCCGCTGTGACCAGTATGTGCGACCCCACAGCTACTGTATCAGCCATCCCGCTGTGACCAGTATGTGCGACCCCGCAGCTACTGTATCAGCCATCCCGCTGTGACCAGTATGTGCGACCCTGCAGCTACTGTATCAGCCATCCCGCTGTGACCAGGACATGTGCGACCCCACAGCTACTGTATCAGCCATCCCGCTGTGACCAGTATGTGCGACCCTGCAGCTACTGTATCAGCCATCCCGCTGTGACCAGGACATGTGCGACCCCACAGCTACTGTATCAGCCATCCCGCTGTGACCAGTATGTGCGACCCCGCAGCTACTGTATCAGCCATCCCGCTGTGACCAGTATGTGCGACCCTGCAGCTACTGTATCAGCCATCCCGCTGTGACCAGGACATGTGTGACCCCGCAGCTACTGTATCAGCCATCCCGCTGTGACCAGGACATGTGCGACCCCGCAGCTACTGTATCAGCCATCCCGCTGTGACCAGGACATGTGCGACCCTGCAGCTACTGTATCAGCCATCCCGCTGTGACCAGGACATGTGCGACCCCACAGCTACTGTATCAGCCATCCCGCTGTGACCAGTATGTGCGACCCCACAGCTACTGTATCAGCCATCCCGCTGTGACCAGTATGTGCAACCCCACAGCTACTGTATCAGCCATCCCGCTGTGACCAGGACATGTGTGACCCCGCAGCTACTGTATCAGCCATCCCGCTGTGACCAGGACATGTGCGACCCCGCAGCTACTGTATCAGCCATCCCGCTGTGACCAGGACATGTGCGACCCTGCAGCTACTGTATCAGCCATCCCGCTGTGACCAGGACATGTGCGACCCCACAGCTACTGTATCAGCCATCCCGCTGTGACCAGTATGTGCGACCCCACAGCTACTGTATCAGCCATCCCGCTGTGACCAGTATGTGCAACCCCACAGCTACTGTATCAGCCATCCCGCTGTGACCAGGACATGTGCGACCCTGCAGCTACTGTATCAGCCATCCCGCTGTGACCAGGACATGTGCGACCCCACAGCTACTGTATCAGCCATCCCGCTGTGACCAGTATGTGCAACCCCACAGCTACTGTATCAGCCATCCCGCTGTGACCAGGACATGTGCGACCCTGCAGCTACTGTATCAGCCATCCCGTTGTGATCAGGACATGTGCGACCCCACAGCTACTGTATCAGCCATCCCGCTGTGACCAGTATGTGCGACCCTGCAGCTACTGTATCAGCCATCCCGCTGTGATCAGGACATATGCGACCCCACAGCTACTGTATCAGCCATCCCGCTGTGATCAGGACATATGCGACCCTGCAGCTACTGTATCAGCCATCCCGCTGTGATCAGGACATGTGTGATCCCGGGCTCAGAACTAAACGAGGATTTGCGGCAGTTTCGATGCTGCAGCGTTTTTCCTTTTCCAGGCGAGAGGGGTCTTCTGGCCTTTTCGGATTGATTAGCTATGCTTGGGATAGGCCATCGATCTGTAAATCTGGAAAACCCCTTGAAAGCCAGAGAAAAACTCACACTTGGTCATTTGGATGTAATTCTTAATATAGTTTTAACCCTTTAATCTCACCTCAATCTTAAAGGGCTTGTTCAGCCCCAAAAGGATTTCTCATTCTGATGACCTCTCCACAGGACTGGTCATTGGTCCACAATCTGTGGGGTTATGACACCTGGACCCGCACAGATCAGCTGCTCCTGCAGCATCTGGGTGGATAGGTCATCCGTATGAAAAATCCTTCTGGGGTCAGAAAACCCCTTTAAGGAGAATGATATAAAAGAAGCCACGTAAACGCTTATTACCATAGGTCACGTGACTCTGTAATGTACAGGGCTGCCACACAAGGACCACTGTACCTGTGACAAAGTGACTTCCGTCGTCACTTATATCCATCCCATTGATCGCTCCGGACATGGATCCATCAAGTCCTCTGATAGCGGATCCGTCAAACACTTCCCAGTATCCGATCTACAAGAGAGCGAGAAGATGGCTCAGAGTCTATTATACTGACTAATGGCGGCAACATGTCACCAATGACTGATCAGACGCGCTCGTCATTGATAGACATAGATATATCATGACAGATGAAGGGCCCTGTGTACAGGATGTGTGTAGGGGACACTCTGCCACCTGCTGGTGATTACTGGTGCTGCACTATTTCTATGGATAACATAGGAGTGTCCCTGTAAGGTTTGCTGTGTGCACATTGCCAGGGAATACTAAGTACAGGTGCAGCATATAACGTACAGGCCTGGCAATATGTGGAGGTGCCCCATGAGGCTGCGCTGGGTGCGGGCACCTCTGCACGTCTGGATAATATCTCTAAGGTCTTATTTTTAGCATTGATCGAATGTAGGGCTTCAGGTGTAGGGTTTCTATACTATAATCTCCTGTAGCTTCTTTGTAATGACCCTACAGTAACACATTGGGAACAATGCAGAATAAGCTGAGGGTCCTGAGGAAGGGCCACTTTTTGGAGGGGGTGTAACAGATAAGGTCTGAAGCACGGGGGACACCTGTCTCTGACATCCTTATATCCTAGTAGATCAATGGATGACCCTGACCTTCCTGTCGGTGCCGCTGGTGATGATCTGGAACTCCTCGGGGTGGTAGCAGACGCAGCGGAATAGCGTATTGGATAAGACCATCTGTTTTCTAATAAACCGCCTGAAAATATAAAAATAGAGCAAAAAACAACCTATTACCGCATAAGGGGCATCAAATAGAATGTCAATCGGCCCTCAACATTGAGATTAGGTCTTCCAGAGTTATCTTTAAGACATGTCTGACGCCCAGGGACCCCGCAGATCAGATGATTATGACAGCAGCGACACTCCCTGAGCAACACATCGAGCCAAGTGATGTCACATTCATCAGTCACATGACCTGTTCGCAGCTCAGTCCCATTCAAGAGATTGGTCTGAGCGGTGATAACAAGCACAGGTGCTATATAATGTGCGGCGCTGTGCTTGGTCGTTTGTGAGGAGAACGCACAGGGGTGAAGGGGGTTTCCATCTAAGGTAGGTCATCCATCGATTGACAACCATCTATACTGACCCCCTTATAAACATGCATGCTGGGCTTGGTGGAGCCTGCAAGTGTTTTGAAAGATCAGAAGGGAGTAACCCTCTGACCAGACTCCTCTGGCATTGGAGGTTTCCTGCGGGAACAAAATACTGAGAAAGATGATACTGAGAGATTTCAGCTCTGAAGCTGCCGAGCAGAGACTGCAGCTCTGTAGTATAATAACATATAATAAAGGCTGTAAAGTGAGAATTGCCGTAAAGTGAGACTTGCTGTAGGATAATTGTATAAGTGATCTGTACAATGGATATGAGGTGGAGAGCACATAATAAATGGAGCAGCCTGTGTACGATACTGACTCGAGGTCCCATATGATGCAGGTCCCGTCAGAGCTGGCAGTCACACACTCGCGGTTGTTGCTCTTCAGTTTGATGCAGGACACTGCGGACTTGTGCTCCTTCATGGACTCCACAAGACGCTGGCTGTCTTTCCCGATATCCCACACCCGCACCTACACAGAGGAGCTCACGTCACCATCTAGTTTTCCAGCAGAATATTACAGCACGGACATTACTGACCCTTCCGTCTCCTCCTCCGCTCACGATCCTCCTGCAGTCGCTGGTGGCAGCAATCGCTGTGACTCCCATGCTGTGCGCGTTCTCAATCTGGTACATTAGGCGCCCACTTTCAGGGGTGAAGGCTCGGATCTTGTCATCATTCCAGGCTGAGGAGACAATTAATAGTCCGTATGTAATAAATGTATCTGACTTCTCCATAGTAGACGGCTCTGACATCACTAAGGTGTAACGTAGAAGATAGTATAATATAGAGCATAGTATACAGATGTATCTAATGTCACTGTAATATATACATATATCTATAGGTGTGTATCTGATGTCATCAAAGTATACAGACCTGACTCCATGTATAGGTGTCTCTTATCTCCATGTAGTATATATGTATCTGATGTCACTATAATATATATACTCCTCATAGTATAAAGTATATACACCTTACTCCATGTATACATGTCTCTTACCTCCATGTAGTATATATGTATCTGATGTCACTATAATATATATACTCCTCATAGTATAAAGTATATACACCTTACTCCATGTATACATGTCTCTTACCTCCATGTAGTATATATGTATCTGATGTCACTATAATATAAGGTGTATACACCTTACTCCACCATGTACAGATGTAGCAGAGTGAGCCTGAACTGAGCATGAAATCACAAAAAAACAACAAAAACCAGTAAAAAGTCATTGAAATTGTTTTTTTTCCCATGACATTTCATTGGTCTTTGTTCTCTTCTGTGATATCTCGCTGCTGCAGAAGTTTCATCATTTGCAGAAATTTGGGTTAACTCTGCTACATCTGTATATGTATCTTACCTCCTTGTAATATATATGTATGTGATGTCACCGTAGGATAAAGTATATACACCTGACTTCACCATGTGGATATATATGTATGTATCTTACCTCCCTGCAGTATATATGTATGTGATGTCACCATAGTATACAATATATACCTGACTTCACCATGTGGATATATATATGTATCTTACCTCCCTGTAGTATATATGTTGTCACCATAGTATATAGTATATACCTGACTTCACCATATAGATATATATATATGTATCTTACCTCCCTGTAGTATGTATGTGATGTCACCATAGTATATAGTATATACCTGACTTCACCATATAGATATATATATATGTATCTTACCTCCCTGTAGTATGTATGTGATGTCACCATAGTATATACCGGACTTCACCATATAGATATATATATGTATCTTACCTCCCTGTAGTATGTATGTGATGTCACCATAGTATATAGTATATACCTGACTTCACCATATAGATATATATATGTATCTTACCTCCCTGTAGTATGTATGTGATGTCACCATAGTATATACCTGACTTCACCATATAGATATATATATGTATCTTACCTCCCTGTAGTATGTATGTGATGTCACCATAGTATATAGTATATACCTGACTTCACCATATAGATATATATATATGTATCTTACCTCCCTGTAGTATGTATGTGATGTCACCATAGTATATACCTGACTTCACCATATAGATATATATATGTATCTTACCTCCCTGTAGTATGTATGTGATGTCACCATAGTATATAGTATATACCTGACTTCACCATATAGATATATATATGTATCTTACCTCCCTGTAGTATATATGTGATGTCACCATAGTATATAGTATATACCTGACTTCACTATATATATATATATATATATATATATATATATATATATATATATATATATATATATATATATATGTATCTTACCTCCATGTAGTATATATGTATGTGATGTCACCATAGTATACAATATATACCTGACCTCACCGTAGTGTATATAACCCACAGTCCACATCCCATATGATGACCTGCTATGGAGATAACGGGGTTATTCTCACCTGATAAGATGCTCTTGCCGTCTCTCATGAACTGGATGGCATTACAGGTCACGTTGGCTATAGTTATCCTCAGCAGCTCCTTGTGGCTCGTGGTGTGCCACACACGGATGTCGTTCTTGGAGCAAGTGGCGAACAGCTCTGACGTACCACTGAAAGGGCAAGAAACCCCATGACGATATACACGTCTCATACAGAGTCATCTTATATCAGTAGTATATACTATACTAGCCATATAACACTGAATCGCCCAGCTACGTACAAGGGGAACACAATGTCATTGATGGCCTCGCTGTGACAAGTCGCAATGATCTCCTCTTTGAACTCCGGATAGTTAAAACGATAAATCTGGGCTTGTCCAGTCCCAATAAAAAACTGGTGCCCTTGTCCTCTCAGGGTGATGGAGTTGACGGCCCCCTGAAGCTTCACCCTCCTGGGGTACAACGAAAACACAAAGAGGGTTACTAGGCATGAAATACAGTGACCTAGACTGCCACCTGCAGGTGACTGGGGAAACTGCAGGACATTTGGACAGTGAACGCGACTTACTTTACTGCTTTGTAGTTTGGTTCTTTGCAGATGGATAATTTTCCGTCTCCGGATCCAATAATAAATTCTCCAGTTTTCAGTAGGGTCAGAGAAGTCACTCCCTGACAAAGGACAAAAAAACACGGAGTCAAGTCAGGGCGACCCTAATGCAGAGCATAGGAGGCTTACGGTCCCAGACACAGGAGCTTACGATCATCTCACCAGGCTGAATCTGTCCTTCTGGGGGCCGCAGCTGTTCAGAAGTTTGGTCTTCGTGTTGACTTTGAGAATATCTCCAGTAGACGTGCCGCAGTAAAAGCAGCCGTCGTCTTCTGACACCTAGATACAGAAAAGAAGAACATGATGGAGAACCATAGAGGTGCAAGAAGGTCCACGGTCACTGCGGGGGTGCAGGAGGGACGCCCAAAGCTAAAGTGGCTAAAAACCTCCTGTATTTGGATATATGAAGTCACCCTACAGTCATAAGGGCAGAGAAGGAACCTCTAAAGGCGGAGACGCCCTTAAAGGGACTCTGTCACTGATATCTAGGACAATAAATCCTCTGCAGGTCCTCGGGCTTAAGGCTCTGTAGGAAAGTATAAAGGATCGGGCTACTTGGAATACTAGTAGAGATGAGCAAGTACTACTCAAAACGGCAGTTTTCCATAGGAATGAATGGGAGCGGCCGGCGCACAGGCGGTTAAACAGCAGGACGCCGGCCCCGACTGCGTCCATTCATTCCTATGGGTGTATGCTATTCGGAACTGCTGTTTCGAACAGTACTCGCTCATCTCTAAATACTAGCCCATTAGTTTATAAGGAGCTGTGGGTGTTTAGTGCCCCAAAAATCTGTGACAGGTTCCCTTTAAGGTGTCGATTCCCTTCCTCCAGGTATAAGAGAATAGGCAGGAGGCTGAGTCCAGCTGGAAGATGTTTGAGGGTCCTTATGTGAAATCTCTTAGGCATGGACATCTATACAACCTGATTAGTTTGGGGATTGTTCCCAGTCCTCCTTGTCTCAGAGCCAGAACCAAAACACTGCACCAGAACTTCAGCGGTAAGTTTATTACACACTTTGTTGTATCTCAATAGGAGGCAGTGTCTGGGTTCTCTGGGTTAGTCAGAAGCGTCTTGTAAGATCTGTCAGAAGAAATTCAGGTAATAATATCTCCTGGCTACATTATGTAGAGGGGACCTCGGGGGTCATAGAGGGGAACATCACTGCAGACACAGGCACAAATCTTCCCGTAAACAGTAGTCTAGGTGGATGGAGAGAAGATTAACTCAGCATGGTACTCACGGCCAGGCAGGTAACCACCCGCTTCAGTTGACCCATCTGACATTCGGTGGGGCGCATTTTCCTGTTCGGCAGATCCACCTCCCACACGCGCAGGGTCCCACTGTGAACAGACGGAGAGATCAGACTCCATTATCTTACAATGTTTAAGTAAATCTACCTGGATGAGCTGAGCGCAACAGAACCGCCGCGGCCACAGTCCTACATGGCTGCCGGGTAACGAGAGGGACATGATGTCTATTATATGGAATTGTTCTACGTAATTCACATAATCAGTTATCTGATGGTTCAATGTCTGCAAAAAGAGAGCGCAGTCCTAACAGCAAAGACTGTACAGAGATCTGACAACGGGAAAACCCATCCCAATAAGGAAGCGGAACTCTTACTGATCACCTCCCAACAGAACGAAAAATGCAGCTCTGAGGGCACTGAAGATATTATACTTATAATTACTCAATCCACATAAAAACGGAATCATTGTGTAAGACCATTATTTACCCTGCAGTTATCCTGTATTATACTCCAGAGCTGCGCTCACTATTCTGCTGGTACAGTCACTGTGTACATATATTACATTACTTATCCTGTATTATACTCCAGAGCTGCGCTCTCTATTCTGCTGGTACAGTCACTGTGTACATATATTACATTACTTATCCTGTATTATACTCCAGAGCTGCGCTCTCTATTCTGCTGGTGCAGTCACTGTGTACATACATTACATTACTTATCCTGTATTATACTCCAGAGCTGCGCTCACTATTCTGCTGGTACAGTCACTGTGTACATACATTACATTACTTATCCTGTATTATACTCCAGAGCTGCGCTCACTATTCTGCTGGTACAGTCACTGTGTACATACATTACTTATCCTGTATTATACTCCAGAGCTGCGCTCACTATTCTGCTGGTGCAGACACTGTGTACATACATTACATTACTTATCCTGTATTATACTCCAGAGCTGCACTCACTATTCTTGTGGTGCAGTCACTGTGTACATACATTACATTACTTATCTTGTATTATACTCCAGAGCTGCGCTCACTATTCTGCTGGTACAGTCACTGTGTACATACATTACTTATCCTGTATTATACTCCAGAGCTGCGCTCACTATTCTGCTGGTGCAGTCACTGTGTACATACATTACATTACTTATCCTGTATTATACTCCAGAGCTACGCTCACTATTCTGCTGGTACAGTCACTGTGTACATACATTACATTACTTATCCTGTATTATACTCCAGAGCTGCGCTCACTATTCTGCTGGTACAGTCACTGTGTACATACATTACTTATCCTGTATTATACTCCAGAGCTGCGCTCACTATTCTGCTGGTGCAGACACTGTGTACATACATTACATTACTTATCCTGTATTATACTCCAGAGCTGCGCTCACTATTCTGCTGGCGCAGTCACTGTGTACATACATTACATGACTTATCCTGTATTATACTCCAGAGCTGCGCTCACTATTCTGCTGGTGCAGTCACTGTGTACATACATTACATTACTTATCCTGTATTATACTCCAGAGCTGCGCTCACTATTCTGCTGGTGCAGTCACTGTGTACATATATTACATTACTTATCCTGTATTATACTCCAGAGCTGCGCTCACTATTCTGCTGGTACAGTCACTGTGTACATACATTACATTACTTATCCTGTATTATACTCCAGAGCTGCGCTCACTATTCTGCTGGTGCAGTCACTGTGTACATATATTACATTACTTATCCTGTATTATACTCCAGAGCTGCGCTCACTATTCTGCTGGTACAGTCACTGTGTACATACATTACATTACTTATCCTGTATTATACTCCAGAGCTGCGCTCACTATTCTGCTGGTGCAGTTACTGTGTACATACATTACATTACTTATCCTGTATTATACTCCAGAGCTGCGCTCACTATTCTGCCGGTACATTCTGTGTACATCTAGTAGACTTACTTTCCTCCTGTAATAAACAGGTCATCGCTATTGTTGATGAAGGTCACGGTCAGGGCATGTCCCGCACTGAGGGAAGAAGCCGGGCTACCACAAATGGCTTCTCTGGTTGCCATGTTCCACAGGACGACACTAGGAGACAGACGTGTTACAGTTTACAAGACTGGAACCTACAGGCAGATGAGAGACAATATGGTGGGTGATTGTGTGACAGAGTGGAGCAGATGTTGGTTTTTCTTACCTCCCATCATCCTGTCCGCCCAGAGACACCAGGTATCGGTCATTGGGGGAGAAGGCCAGAGCTTCCACCTTGACTTTGTGCAGACTGAGCTTCCCACAGGATTCTCTCTTACCATAGTCCCAAAGGAAAATATCTGCCTATAAAGAAACAGTTCTGTTATAACTCCAGAGCGGCATTCACAATTCTGCATCCCTCCTCACCCCCTGCTTGTTTGGTGTCGTTACAGAGCTGGTGATTTGCATTTCAGCGCCATCTTTAGTACAAGCACTGAGGATGGAAACTGATCTGGCTCTTCCTGCTGTTTTCAGTCAGCAGAATTGTGAATGCCGCTCTGGAGTAACACTCAGGATCAGTGCAGTAGACACATAAAGATATGATGGATTTCTTACCTTGAACCCCATGTAGGTGACTTGTCCTGATGCCAAGAATTTCCCGGACTTGGAGACAGTGACGCAGGAGACGTTGTTGGTGTGACCGTGCAGGAAGTGCTGCTTATGCTTATTCAGACTCTGAATGATGACCGTGCACCCCAGGGGGTAGATGAGATGTTCTCTGTCCGGGTGGCAGATCAGCCCTGAGGGCACGTGGCCTGGAACAGAGGAGAAGTCATGTCATTAACACCCCATAACAATGTCAATGATATCACTGTGTGTATTATCCTGTACTGTGACATCACTGTGTGTATTATCCCTGTACTGTGACATCACTGTGTATTATCCTGTACTGTGACATCACTGTGTGTATTATCCTGTACTGTGACATCACTGTGTGTATTATCCTGTACTGTGACATCACTGTGTGTATTATCCTGTACTGTGACATCACTGTGTGTATTATCCTGTACTGTGACATCACTGTGTGTATTATCTCTGTACTGTGACATCACTGTGTGTATTATCCCTGTACTGTGACATCACTGTGTGTATTATCTCTGTACTGTGACATCACTGTGTGTATTATCTCTGTACTGTGACATCACTGTGTGTATTATCCTGTACTGTGACATCACTGTGTGTATTATCCTGTACTGTGACATCACTGTGTGTATTATCTCTGTACTGTGACATCACTGTGTGTATTATCTCTGTACTGTGACATCACTGTGTGTATTATCCCTGTACTGTGACATCACTGTGTGTATTATCTCTGTACTGTGACATCACTGTGTGTATTATCCTGTACTGTGACATCACTGTGTGTATTATCCTGTACTGTGACATCACTGTGTGTATTATCTCTGTACTGTGACATCACTGTGTGTATTATCCTGTACTGTGACATCACTGTGTGTATTATCTCTGTACTGTGACATCACTGTGTGTATTATCCTGTACTGTGACATCACTGTGTGTATTATCCTGTACTGTGACATCACTGTGTGTATTATCCTGTACTGTGACATCACTGTGTGTATTATCCCTGTACTGTGACATCACTGTGTGTATTATCTCTGTACTGTGACATCACTGTGTGTATTATCCTGTACTGTGACATCACTGTGTGTATTATCCTGTACTGTGACATCACTGTGTGTATTATCCCTGTACTGTGACATCACTGTGTGTATTATCCTGTACTGTGACATCACTGTGTGTATTATCCTGTACTGTGACATCACTGTTTGTATTATCTCTGTACTGTGACATCACTGTGTGTATTATCTCTGTACTGTGACATCACTGTGTGTATTATCCTGTACTGTGACGTCACTGTGTACTATCTCTTACTATCTTCTGGTTCTCTGTCTCTCCCCTGTTGTATATTCTGGATTATTAACCCTTGCTGCCTCCATAGACTTCTGTATTCCCATTGCTGTCTATGGTGAGGGCAGGTCAGTGGTGTCTCTGTATTCTCTGTATTCCCTCACACAATATTCTCAGCCTATAAGAATCTCTGACAAACCTTGAAGGATAAAAGTAAAGCTATAAGTGCCGTTTAGTCAGTGCCCTGTTTGGATGGAGTTCCCCTGTAAGCGCAGTGAGTGACTCCCGGGTCTCCGGTATACACGGCCCTTCTCTTACCATTGTATCCGATGACTGCCTCCAGCTGCAGCCGCTCTCCCCCCTCCTCGCTCGGTGACGCCATGTTCTTCTCTCCGCCGCTCTTTCTTCTCTTCTCCACCGTATAGTTTCTCGCAGCGTCCTCCCGTCTCCTAGAAACCACTCTGACGTTGTGTTGTACCATTTGGCATGGAGACGACGCACAGAGCATGCGCATTTTATGGTTTATAGGCTGTGACCGCTGAGCAGGTTGTACGCATGCGCCCGGTTCGCACCCTGATACTGCGCATGCGTTGTGTTTTGGCGCCATCATTCCTGTCAGAGTTTCCTTCTCTCGATGTAATAAGACTTTATTTCTCTGTTTGTGGCCATTTTATCCATGTGGAGGGTGTAATAATAATCTATAGCCTGGTTGTTCTGATAAGGTGCCCAGCAGGAGGTTTTATAAGGGTTATGGGTAACATTTGCCGGAACATGAAGTATTTTGAGGTGAAAAATGGAAAAACATAGTAAATCTATCCTATAATGTCATCACGGTAACTCATACAAATATTCTGGAGAGATTAGTAAAAAAATTTTACTCAGAAAAAAATCGATAATTCCCTTTGTCATGCCCTCGACTGAAAATCGTATGCATGTAGTTCTTCGGATGTCGCCGTCTGACCGGTGGGGCTGAGGATAGCGATGGTAATTACAGTACGATAATAAACCCGTAATACGGTCATGAAACCGCGCTAACGTTGCGGCAGAAACCGACATCTATATCACATGGACCCAATTTGTGTCACTCTTAAAGGGGTTGTCGGCAGTGTACGTCGCCGATTACGCCATATTATATGGCAATATAGTGCAGCTCACAACATTATTATGTCCGTCAGGCCCAATTAGACGTCATTGGGGTCAGTCAGGCGCCTGTTTATCCAGCAATGTCGTGGAAACCAGAACCCCAGGAACACTGCGCAGCTTTCTTCTTACAATAGCGCCACACCTGTCCATGGGTTGTGTGTGGTATTGCAGCTCAGTCCCATTTATTTCACTGGAGCTGAGCTGCCATTCCAGACACAACCTTTGAAGAGATGTGGCGCTGTTTCTGAAAGAAGGCAGCCATGTTTATGCTGTATACATTTTCTCTAGGTTTGGGAGCATGGGCCCTTGATCGTTCCAGAAGTGAAGGGGACACCTGAAGAGAGAGATAGCATAGGAACTATCGACAATGGAATCCTGGATTCCTTCAGTATAGGAAGCAGCCAAGGCTCAAGTCCCTATGGATACTGTAGGGACTTGGGGTGTCCCCATGTGCCGCCTGCGCACGGGCCGTGTGTCCGCGATGCTTTCATTAAATGAATAGGACCTGTGCTATCTGTTGCAGCCAGGACTGTCAGCCCGCACATGGGACCGTGAAAACCACGTCGTGTGTACGAGCTCATAGAAAAGAAAAGCACACTGACCCACCCCATGGTTGTCTGCAAGAGGACTTAGGCTAAGTTCACACGGTGGATTTTGGTCCGGAATTTGATTTGGCGCCGATTCCGCGTCAAGTTCCGGATCAAAAAACGCCTCCCTTTGAGTTAAAAAATTGGAAAAAGAAGCAACGTGCCCGAAACGCGACTGATTCACCCAGGGAAGACCGCGGCGCGTCACTCCTTCCGGACTAGGCTCATTCATTTGGACCTAATCCAGAGCGGAATTCCATGACTGTATGCCGGTGCACTGTATGGACTACAGTCGCTGATAGCCGGAATCTGAAGCAGCATCACGCTTCAAATTCCGGACCGAAATCCGCCTTGTGCTGTAACTGAGCTGATGATTTCTCAATAGATTTAAAGTTTTGCATTGCAACGTCTGAAATCCTGCGCGTACGTTACTTTACACTGCGGTTTTTTTTAGGTAGTATCTGAAATTATGTAAATCCTAACCATAATGCTGAAAATGTAAAGTGCCGCAGGTCGGTGGCTTACAATGGTCAATGCCGGGTTTACACCATGTCTTTCCCAGGCTTTAGGGAACGTTCACACAGGTTTTCTGTGTTGGAATCAACTGGGTAAAATTGCTTTTCTGCTGCTCATTGATTTCACAGGAGGCGGGTGCCATGCCCCCCCAAAAAATCTTGCTGTGATTTCAGCTCTGGTGAATCAACTACAGACTGGATCAGTCTTGGCCTTCTGCCGTGTGTTCCTTCAGCTTGTATTGGGTGTAAGGCTGCGTTCACACAGAGTAACGTGCCGCTCATTCTGACACATAAACACGTGTCAGAGCGAGCGCTGTAAAACAGATCCCATTGATTTCAATGTGTGCCGTCTTACACACTCGATGGGAGGCTTTTTAACCCATTGAGTTCAATGGGTAGCGCGAGTAAGACTGAACCCATTCAATGGGATTCTGTTTTACTGCGCTGACTCTGACACATGTTTACGTGTCAGAATGAGCGGCGCGTTACTCCATGTGAAGCCTAAGATTGCTGCACCCGCAGGCGACTCTGACCATAAAGTAAAATAATGATGTGTACAGGGAGATATTTCTATACGATGATATATATTTAATACACAAAATGATCGATTCATTTACATACTGATTTGCATCATAATAATATTTCTATACTAATCAGCCCTATAATACAGTTATCAGAGTCTAAACTAGGCTGTGGTCTGCCAATACGCCCCTGTATAGCTGTGTCCCCTATAGCGAGTGGCCATTATACACATCACTATTATATCTGCTTACTTTTAGGTGACGGATACAGCGACTGTTGTCAAGGAACCAGCTACAAGTAGAGCCTGTCCTAAGTGGAGAACCCCTTTAATTTGACTCATCTGGTTGCAGATTCATCAGGTGACTGATCGTATATCTACAATCCAAATGTACAAAACCTTTCATTACATCTCAGCACCCAGTGTCCACGGTGGCTGCCTTCTCCTTAAGGAGGTCACAGATGATCCGGTCACTGCCCCCTTTATCCTCCTCGCTTGTGTAACTTTGCCGCCATTTTCTTCTAACTTTGCCCTCCTGTAACACAAGTGCTACAAATAAGTGAAGATAACTATTAGAGGGCGCGCTTACTTTCTCCCCCAGGCCAATCCCTCTTGGTAAAGTCATTCCTTTTTAAAGGACACAAGGGTTTTTCAGATTGAGGAGGTCTGGCACCCCCAGACTTCTATATGCTGTATATGAAAGTTCTCTTCACACAGAGGCGGGTTGTCAAATGTTTCGCAATGCTCCGTCCTCCCGATATTGAGGTCAGCGTCGATACTCAAGGCTTGTCCACCTCCGCCACCTGAAACAAGACATCACAGTATGCTTTAAGGGGGGTTCCAGGGCTGAAAATATTCATGACCTGGGCGTATAAAAAAATGACAGAACTTCTATTATTTCTTATGTACATAAAAATAATAATAATAATAATAATACATTTTATTTATATAGCGCCAACATATTCCGCAGCACTGTACAATTTATAGGGTTCAGATACAGACATACATAACAAAGAACGTCATTTCACACAATGGGACTGAGGGCCCTGCTCAAAAGAGCTTACAATCTATGAGGTAGAGGGGGTGACACAAGAGGTAGCAGGGGCGGAATTGCTTATACAGTGTTCAGACAATTTTGTGCATTAGGAATTGTGATCGGCCTGTCTGAAAAGATGCATCTTTAGTTTGCGTTTGAAACTGTAGAAGTTGGGAGTTAATCTTATTGTCCGGGGTAGAGCATTCCAGAGAAGTGGTGCAGCTCGGGAGAAGTCTTGTATACGAGCGGGGGAGGTTCTGATAATAGAGGATGTAAGTGTTAGATCATTGAGTGAGCGGAGAACACGGGTTGGGCGGTAGACAGAGATGAGGGAGGAAATGTAGGGAGGTGCGGCATTATGGAGAGCCTTGTGGATGAGAGTAATAACTTTATATTTTATTCTATAATGAATAGGCAGCCAATGTAGTGACTGGCACAGACCAGAGGCATCGCTGTAGCGTCTAGCCTGATAGATGAGCCTGGCCGCTGCATTCAGAATAGATTGTAGAGGGGAGAGTTTAGTGAGGGGAAGACCGATTAAAAATGTACATCCCCTCATAGTAATGGTTCCGAAACGCAACATCCAATTCACAAGTCATGTGACATCACCTTCATTGGTCATTTGTCCAGTCCGCAGCTCAGCTCTATTGGAGTGTAAGGGGCCAAGCTGCCTAAGCACAGCCATTATACAATAGATGGTGCAGCGCTCACCTGAACAGTCTCAGACAGCTGATCAGAGGGGATCCAGGGTGTCAGATCCCTGCTGGTCTGTAACTATTGACCCATCTTATGGATAGTTCATTAATTGATAAGCCTGGAAAACTCCTTTAAAGGGGTTGTCCCCTTATAGCCCGTCCACCTGATCCTTTCTTGATCTGCAGGACAGGAGACCAAACGCACACCTAAATCCTCTGTGAATGGAGTACCAGTGCGCTTGTGTGACCAATGCTCTATGCCATAGGGTTGCCAGGAATGTGATCTCTGGCAGTGCCACAACCCCATAGCGGTGAGTAGAGCACTAGCCACAGAAGCTCGCTGGCACTCCATTCACATGTAAGACTCCCTAAAGACTTTCCTGGGGCCTCGCAGCGATCAGTCACTAGTCTTGTGGAATGGCACAACCCCTTTAAGTAAAAAGGACTCTCAGCAATGATTGTACTACAGTGACCCACACACCATCTTACCTATAATAAAGCCTTGGCTGTTTCCAGACATAAACATGGAGGCGGTTTTTGACGGCAGCTGGAAATGTCGGACTGAAAGGAATGGAGATAAGCGGTTTGGACTTCCTTCCATTGGGACAGTCAGGAAGTTTGCAGACTGGGAGGGACTGCTGGGAACGGAGGTCATTGTGCTGGACCGACGTCTAGGTGTGGGAGAAAGCCGGGCACCATGTGAGTAAGACCGAGGTCTTGAGCGTGGGGAAGGCGGGGCAGTCTTTACCATGTCTGGTTTCTTTACTACGACCCACTCGTACCTCTCCATGTCCGGGTGTATCTGCAAGGACAACACTTGCTATAACACTATAAAATATAGACGTGACTGATATCAGCCGACCCTTTAACACGGTCACTTACAGTAAACACAAAGCATTCTCCGGTGCCGAAAAATGAGGACACCTGCCCCGAGCATTTCTTCCTTTCATTCCAGTCTGTGGAGAGGTAGGCGCCGCACACCTAAGGAAGAAAGATCAACTACCATAAAGTCACCTGGGTGTATACAGTTACTATAAAAAGTAAGTGAACCCCTTGGAAATCTCTGGATTCCTGCACTGATATGAAATCTGGTCTGCTTTTTATCGAAGGGCCCGTGCACACGATGTAAGGTGGCGTTAATTCTGACACGTAAACTCGTGACAGAATCAAGCGCTACAAAACAGAATCCCATTGATTTCAATGTGTTACGTGCATTAAATGGAACCCATTGAAGTCAAGTTTATGTGTCAGGATCAACGCGGCGTCGGGCGCTTAGTCACGAGTATAGACAAACATGATGTCAGTGAGTTAGTAACACACAGTTATACCATTCATGTCTTTTACTGAATATATTATTGAGTGCAAGGTAAAAAAAATGGTGAACCCGTGAATTTATTAACCCATAGATTCCCTTTGCCTTCAGTCACCTCCACCAAATGTTTCTTATAGTCCCAAGTAAGATTTGCAAAACTCTAAAGATCTCTTGGATCGTTCCTCTCTGTACATACGTTTCAGTTCCCCAATATTTCGGGGATGCCTTATGTGTCTGTCCCTTTTAGTTACCTCGTTTGCCGTTGTCTTGATGAGCAGGACTGTGGGCTCGGTCCCTTCACAATGGGAATAAAACCTGTAAAGAAAGGCAGTCAGAGATTAGATCCGGAGTCACATGGGGATCATGTAAAGTTACAAGACAGCAGACCCCTCTGGATTTAGTAACCCCAGCCCCAACCCCCAGTCTTAGGCTACGTGCACATATATGTGTGCATGTGCCGGGTCCGTGGTTCAATGGTATGGACGGGACATTTACCACATAGGGGTGAATATAATGGGTCAGTGCACTAGAAGTGACAAGCTCACTGACTGCTATTCACAATGGCTCCTTAGTCGCCACTAGGAGGCGCTCACTGCATACAGCTTTATTCAGCTCAATACAGGTTGTATAAAAGCATACAGTTACCTCCCTCTAGTGGTGACTGCCAGAATTACATCATTTATCCAAACCTCTCCGTTCCCCTCTAAATCCACCACCCCATGCCCTGCTTTATATATAACATAGTGTGACCATGCTCCTTGCTCATTTGCTTTCCATGTAGTTGACGATTCTGAGTCGTTCTGAAAACTTTGGAGAAGCAAAGTTTGATTTACTTATTTAAAAAGGCTCTCGGCACTCATCTCCCCAGTTTTCTCTCACAGAGCTTGTTCGTCTCAGATAGACACAAGCAATTTTGGGATTTAGTTGGCTATTTTATTTTGGAATTGACCTCAGCGGCTCTCGAAAATTGTAAGAAAAGTAGAAGATGTCTTAGGAATTCAGAACAAAGTAAACAAGGTTATAGGAGTGCTACTAGTGCCCCCTGGTGGAGACAAATGAGAATGCAGATCAATGGCTAGGTAAAATGTAATCTCCACTTCAGAATAGAAACACGTTGTCTTATATGAGGGGATGGCGATTTAACACATTGTCTGATACTTTATGTCACGGAGCAAAGGTATACGTCTTCCTCCGGAAGGTCTTTTGAATCAACACGGACGCAAGAGGTCGGGAGACAACAGCAATTTATTGTAATCCACAAAGTTAGTAGCCGGCGGCGGTCACATCAACCGTAATAACAATAAGTCCACAGAAGTCACAACTCAATGATAGCTTTGGTTCCTTGGTCCTGTAACTAAATCCTGGCTCTCTTCAGAGCTGTTCACAGGCCGGCTAACACATACTAACTGCAAGCTACAACTATATACTAAAACTGTTACACCTATATCTGTGGGTGGGAAGGGCTGAGTCACAGATCCTTCCCCCCTCACCTATACCAAGGAGAGCAGACTCCCTGTCTACTATGGACAATGCACCATCCAACATCTTCTTGGAGACACTGATCAGATTATCTCCACCCATTGTCCTCACTGGTCCTCACTAGTTAGAGGTATTTGCATACAATGTGCTAACACACTAGACCCGAATCAGCCAACTACACACTGATGTTTACAACAGGTTAGAGAATACATTCCACATGAAATATATATTACACATTGCCTATTGCCGGACTCTAACCATCCCGTGACAACCCCTCCCCCTCTCAAAACATGTGCATGACACAATTGGCCTACACAGGTAAATTGGGGAATGCACAACAGTCTCTATAGCTCATATGTCCTCCTGCCGGGATAACCCATCCGCGTTCTGGTGTTGGCTCCCTCGGCGGTACTGAATGGTAAAGTTGTAGGGTTGAAGGGCCAGACTCCACCTCAACAGTCGTCCATTGTCCCCAGAGACTCTCTGCAGCCAAGTGAGGGGGTTGTGGTCGGTAACTACGGTGAACTCCCGACCATACAGGTACGGCTGTAACTTCTTGAGGGCCCAAACTACTGCCAAGCATTCCTTCTCTATAGTGGCATATGCTACTTCCCGGTCCTGCAGCTTCCGGCTGAGGTAGGCAATGGGGTGCTCCTCCCCCGCGGCATTTACTTGGCTGAGGACGGCTCCCAGTCCATATGTGGAGGCGTCTGTCTGAACAATAAACCTTCGTTTATAATCCGGGGCAGCAAGGACAGGTGAGCAGGCAAGGGCGTCCTTCAGTTGGTTAAAAGCTCTGTCGCAGGCCGGGGTCCAGCTCACCACTCTGGGCAGGTTCTTCTTCGTCAGGTCCGTCAGGGGCTTGGCCACGGAGCTGAAGTTAGAGACAAATTTTCGGTAATAACTAGCAGTACCTAAGAACGCCATGACCTGTTTCTTGGTCTGTGGTATGGGCCAGTCTCTAATAGCCTGTATCTTAGCGGGCTCTGGTCGCAGTTTTCCCCCTCCCACTCTATGTCCCAAGTATTGCACCTCGCCCAGACCTATCTGGCATTTGTCTGGTCTAATTGTCAGGCCGGCCTCCTGTATCCGATCTAGAACAGCCTCAACATGATGCAAGTGGTCCTCCCACGTGTGGCTAAAGATTGCGATATCATCCAAGTAAGCACAGGCAAAGTCTCTGCATCCTTGAAGTAGCTGGTCCACCATCCTCTGGAAGGTTGCTGGGGCATTCTTCATTCCAAAAGGCATGCTTAGGAATTCAAACAGTCCGAAAGGGGTTATGAACGCTGACCTTTCCCTCCCTGCAGCGGTCAGGGGAATCTGCCAGTACCCCTTGCTGAGATCCAAGGTGGTGACATACTCAGCTGCAGCGAGTTTGTCCAGAAGCTCATCAATGCGTGGCATAGGGTAGGGGTCACTCATAGTATGGTCATTCAGTCGCCTGTAGTCCACACAAAATCTCGTACTGCCATCCTTTTTGGGTACAAGCACCACTGGAGAAGCCCAGGGACTGTGCGAGGCTTGGATAACCCCTAGGGCTAGCATATCCTCCAGCTCTTTGCACATGGTGTTTTTGACAGATTCAGGGACCCGGTAAGGTGCTTGTTGCATTGGTGGGACACCGGGGGTGTCCACATTGTGTTGGGTCAGCCTGGTTTGCCCTGGTCGGGAGGAGAACGCAGCCCTGTGCTGATGAAGTATATTGGACACTTCCTCTCGCTGTGCTGGGTGCAGGTGGTCCTTTAGAGGGACATCTTCTACAGTGGTGATGCGTTGGGCCGTTTCTAGGAGATCCGGGAGGGAGTCTCCTTCTGAGCGCTCCTCAGAGGCAAGTTGGCACATGGCAATCATAGGTGGAGCCCGATCGTGATACTCCTTAATCATATTAATATGGACAGTCTTTTGTCGGAGCCCCTGCTCATCTAGTGCTAAGAGGTAGTTGGTGTCATTGAGCTTTCGGAGGACTCTAAAAGGCCCTTCCCAGGTGGTCTGTAGCTTATTTTGGGGATGTGGGACAATCATAAGAACTTGTTGCCCCTCAGTAAATTCCCGATAGCGTGCTTTGCGGTCGTACCAAGTCTTTTGTCGAGTCTGCGCCCTCTGGACCTGCTCTTTAGCAAAATGGGCCAACTGGGCCAGCGTGTCTCGAAGCTTCAGAACATAAGGGACAACAGGAATTCCGGTATCCTCCACTGTCCCCTCCCAGTGCTCCTTGACTAAGGTTAACGGACCACGAACTTTCCGGCCATACAGCAGTTCAAAGGGGGAAAATCCAGTAGATTCCTGGGGCACTTCCCGATATGCAAACAGGAGATGTGGTAGGTACCTTTCCCAGTCTGGATCAGTCTCAGTAAAGGCTTTTAACATGTTCTTTAGAGTACCATTAAAACGCTCACATAGTCCATTGGTCTGGGGGTGGTATGGGGTGGTCCGGATCGCCCGCACCCCGCAGGTACGCCATAGACACTGTACCAGTTCGGACATAAATTGGGTACCCTGGTCTGACAAGATCTCACTTGGGAATCCAACTCTGGTGAAGACAGTCACAAGGGCCTCGGCTACTTTGGTGGCAGAGATACAGGATAGTGCCACAGCTTCCGGGTATCGGGTGGCATAGTCGACTACTGTCAATATATATTGTTTCCCAGATTTACTAGGTCTAGCCAAAGGCCCGATGATATCAACAGCCACTCGTTGGAAGGGTTCATCGATGACGGGCAAAGGCTGTAAGGGGGCTCTTGGGTGGTCCCCTGGTCGGCCTCTACGCTGACATACATCACAAGTCCGACAGAACTGCGCAACAGCCTGAGAGATCCCAGGCCAATAAAACAAGTGAGTAAGCCTCCGTTCTGTGCGAGTTTTCCCTTGATGGCCAGCCATGGGAATGTCATGGGCAAGGTGCAGTAGGGAGGCCCGGTATCGCTGGGGCACAACAAGCTGTCTACAATAAGTCCAGGGTTTATCTGGAGAGCAAGCCTCTGTAACCCGGTAGAGGAGTCCATCTTCCTTAATAATCTTCTCACCACTTTCTCCTATCTGTCCAATCTCAGCCCGTGCTCGGAAACTATCCAATGTAGGGTCCGTCTCTACCTCCCTCCTAAACTGTGCCTTGTCCCAAATTGCAGGATTATTAGCCCCGAGGAAAGAGTCACTCACCAGTTGGGAAGTTGGGGCCGCTGGGCTGGAATCTGGCAGCAAATCCGGTCGATCCATGTTGGCTTCTCTCTGAGCTTGGCTTCGGGTCACTGCTCCCACAAAGTGGCACTGTAGATTTCCAACATCGTTGCCTAACAGAACATCGGCCGGCAGCCCGCTCATCACACCAATTGTGCATCGTTTTGGTCCATAACCATAGTCGAGTTCCACGGTAGCTTTAGGAATACGTTTCCGAGTACCTCCTGCCAACTCGATAGAAAGGCCAGGGCCCTCCTCTAGGGCCTCGGGTCGAACCACTCGGGGGTCCGCTACCGTTAGGAAAGCTCCCGAGTCCCGGAATCCAACAACTGTTCGGCCATCCAGTAGGACCTCCTGCAAGTGCTTCCGCTGAAGGTTTGCGGGATGTGTGGCGGAAGGCTGAATCCCATAGACCCCTGGAGGTGGAACAGATGGGTCATTCATGGAGTCATCTGGAAATGGGGCCAAACTTTCAGTCCTAGGGGTGGTTCCCAGGTAGTGAATAGGCCGGGATGCCACGGTGGCCCGTGCCCCCATGTTAACAGGGCAACTAGCTTGCAAATGTCCAGGCCGCCCGCACCCAAAACATCTGCGCTCTAGCATTCTTCCAGTAGGTCGTTGTCTAGGGACAGGGTTGTTCATAGCTGGAGGCCGATGGGCTGGGGCAGGGGTAGAGGGGGAATTGTAATCCTGAGGCCGGGCACGAAAGGTGGGTGGCTGGATGAAGGGTGTCTGGCGGACTGTGGTAGTTTTCCGCTCCTCTGCAAACAACCTCTTCCACTGCGGCTTGATGGTCAGGCCCTCATCTGCAAGGGAAGCAGCTTGCTCCACTGTGGCTGGGTTCCGTTCCAGCACCCACTCACGGATCTCAGCGGGGCACTGGGAAAAGAACTGTTCCTTAAGTATGACTTGGAGGATCTTATCGACTGTGACAGCCTCCTCTCCTTCTAGCCAGCGCTTGCATGCTTGCTTCAACTTGTGGGCGAACATGTGGAAGGAGCTTCCCCCATTGTAAGACAAAGAGCGGAATTGAACTCGGTAGGTCTCTGGAGTGACGGCATAATACTTCTGCACCGCTCTTTTAATGGCCTCATAGTCCCGCTGATCACTAGGGTCCATGGCTCTGAGAGCTTCCGCAGCCCCATCTCGTAGGTGCCCCACCAGATACCGGACCCAATCCTTCTCTGGGACTTCCATCAGGTGGCACTGGTGTTCGAAGTCCTGAAAATATCCATCAACATCCCCAGCCGCTTCATCAAAGGTCTTGAAGTGTTTATGGGAGACATATGGTGGTTCTCTCACTGTTGGGCTGGGGGCCGACGTTTGATTATAATTCCGCGCAGTTATCTCAGCCATTCGCATTTCATGCGCCATTCTTTCCTTTTCATGCGCCATTCTCTGTTCCTCCTTCTCCGTTTCCTGAGCCCTCTGTAATGCTCTACTCCTTTGCTCTGCAGTTGCTCCTAGCCCCAGCACTGCCAACTCCTCCTCATACAAAACAACCCATCTGCTCTTTTGGGTCTGTACCTGCCACTCCCGTATCTCTCCAGTCTCCTGGGGGCAGCCCTCCTCATGGTCGCTTTGCAGGGTCATCTCCTCCAGTGCCTCGATCAGTTGATCTTTCGTTCTTCCCTGGTAACTCAGGTTTAGTTCCCGGGCTCTTACTTGTAGACTTGCCATAGTCCAGTTCCTGTATTCTGAGGTTGTGGCTCCATTAATCGCTGGGCTGCTGTAGTCCATCTCGCTGTCCGCTGTTGATCCCACCGCTGCCAACCAGTTGTCACGGAGCAAAGGTATACGTCTTCCTCCGGAAGGTCTTTTGAATCAACACGGACGCAAGAGGTCGGGAGACAACAGCAATTTATTGTAATCCACAAAGTTAGTAGCCGGCGGCGGTCACATCAACCGTAATAACAATAAGTCCACAGAAGTCACAACTCAATGATAGCTTTGGTTCCTTGGTCCTGTAACTAAATCCTGGCTCTCTTCAGAGCTGTTCACAGGCCGGCTAACACATACTAACTGCAAGCTACAACTATATACTAAAACTGTTACACCTATATCTGTGGGTGGGAAGGGCTGAGTCACAGATCCTTCCCCCCTCACCTATACCAAAGAGAGCAGACTCCCTGTCTACTATGGACAATGCACCATCCAACATCTTCTTGGAGACACTGATCAGATTATCTCCACCCATTGTCCTCACTGGTCCTCACTAGTTAGAGGTATTTGCATACAATGTGCTAACACACTAGACCCGAATCAGCCAACTACACACTGATGTTTACAACAGGTTAGAGAATACATTCCACATGAAATATATATTACACATTGCCTATTGCCGGACTCTAACCATCCCGTGACACTTTATATGTGCATTGCTGGTCATAGCATTACTATATATTAGATATAACCGCAACTAGAAGCCGACGTGTAGGGTTGTGTATCGCCTTTCCGTTGTTTGCAGATATGGGGAAAAGAAGGATCAGCCATATTGATGTTTAACCTGCCCTGTCCTTTGTTTCCGGTGACCTTTCCCTCCCCAATAAAAACCGACAGTAAGTGAAAACCTTCTTCTTCACACATGGAGGCTGAATAGTGTTCATAACTGAGCATTGCTACAAGTGTATCCAGCTTAGACACATGGGGTTGTGAACACGGGATGTAATTGTAACAATGTATACACCTGATATATATGCGACGTGCATGTACAGGGGTGCAGAGCTAGCAATCGCCACATACCCCTGGAGCCTGAAGGGACCTATAGGAACCGTACGTCTCTACCCACAACTATCCAAAAGTGAAGATGTCTGGCACCGGCTGACCTGTACAAGGCATCCTCTTTACAGTATCCAAAGACAACATAGCAGGATATAAGATAAGAGGTCTCAAGGCAATCTGTACTCATCTGGAATGGTGTTAAAGGCGTCACGCTTGTGAGATTTTTCTCTCTCTAAGTCTATACTTTGTTGGATTCTGTACATATGTAACTTGGTTTGTGGAAATATAGGAGAGCAGTGTAAACATACCTGGGGCCATGGTCGTACCTGCTGCATGACCAAGAAACCCACATATAAATGCCCAAGAGGTGGCCCCATAATGTGCACGGCTCTACACGCTCCTCAGCCTCCCCTGCTTTATAGGACGTCTCTAGTCTATGTGCTTTATTTAGCGATATCATCATATACAGCAGTATGGCACCAGTTAGGTGTTGGCAGACATACTGGCACAAGATCTCATTGCCTAGCAGTATGATTTTGGATGGTAGCAGGCAACGTTACAAGCATAGGGAAAGCATATAAATGCCATATAGTTATTGGCCGTGGTGTGTCCTGAGATGCTGCAAGTGCCGGACACTATACATGTAATACAGCAGTCCTAGGTTAGTCCTTACCACAGAAGCAGAATATCTGAAGAAGACGTCGCCTTCCATTACATAATGACACGTGCATACAGAAATACATTCAACGCTCTGTTTACAGCGCAATGTTCTGTCTTAATTCCTATGGCCTGGCCTTGATAAATGTATTTTCCTGACTCCCGGCTGTGGAGAGCCGATAGATTAGCCGCATCTTACAGCAGCCGCTCACTAAAACTAACTCAGGCATTAAATTGCTTTTCCTTGCAGAGGACTATCTTTACAGGCAATGCAGAATAGAAGCCTGGAGATAAATCACGGGGCGTAAATTATTAGTCATTTTACTCACTTTATTATTTTTGGGAAATTTCCAGCAATTCAGACCCGTCTAACACTTATGGGTGCCATTCTGAGCACTAACCTGCCCCCCTGGTGTCACATAGAGTGATCAACGAATGTGACGGGTTATTCCTTGCGTCAGCTGTACAAACCATTGACCCTGAATTCATTGTAACAGTTGTGAGCGATATAAAAATACATAGAGGGGAGGAGTCACCACATATGCTAATTAATACAGGACGGTCCTAAGCAGAATTTCTTTCCCCTTATTTGCAAATATTATAGAGCCTGAGGTCTTTTCGAGTCATGCATTGGGTCACCCTAGTAGTCTATTGCCTACCTCTGTAGTATGTTTGGTCTGTCCCAGACTGCAACTTGCTATAGCAGATGTTGTGGACTTTGATGCAGAATTCATGACAAAACTGCAATATGCAGCGGCCCCTGAAGGTACAAACAGTGCACATTGCTGGAGAAGGACCTGCGCAGACAGATCACATGACTATAAATGTGCAGGTCCTAAAGACATATTGCAACGCTGCAAGACTCCGCTAAGTCCAGGTGGGCCTAGGTCTGTATTTAAGGGTTCTCTGTTTATTAAGTGGCCTGGGGATGTATTTAGAGGATCTGGTTTGGGGTTTGTATTTATTTATGGATCTACAGAATAAGTCTACAGTATCTTGTCTGTGGGGGTCCAACATCCGAATCCTGCTCAGATATACAGTGGATGGGGCCGCAGCTCAGCCCCTATTGCATGAATAAAATCAGATTGCTTCCGCTCCCTGTCCACTGCTTCCAGGGTCTGGGCGTTGAACTTCCACCGATCAGATCTTGTGGATAGGTCATCACTATGACACATACTTTTGGAGCTGGAAAACCCTTTTAAGCAAACTCTGTAGTTATTAGGAGCCGTCATGGTGTTCTGGGATGGATGGAGAGGATAAAGGAAGGGAACGACTCCAATCACATGGGAGTTATTGGATAGAGGACTACTCTGCCCTCCTGGCCCAAATACTTGTATGGTGGTCTATAGGCACTGCATGACGGAGGGTGGT
This sequence comes from Leptodactylus fuscus, assembly GCF_031893055.1. NCBI lineage: Eukaryota > Metazoa > Chordata > Amphibia > Anura > Leptodactylidae > Leptodactylus > Leptodactylus fuscus. The sequence continues at coordinate 7,042,113 of NC_134270.1, forward strand.
GGTGTGAAGGCGAGGGGGCAATTTTGGAACCATCCAAAGACCTATGGCCCACCTAATCCCTCGCCTTGGGTATGGGACTGTCATGGTGACAGATACTGAGGTATACGTTAGTTTAGTGCCGTTACCTCTGCAGACTATAGCCGTGCTCCAGGGTGGAGAACAACAGAACAGGAGGGTAAAGGGAGTAACGTTCGGGAATCCACGACCACACCGTCCTCATTTCATAGGCCGTTACGATTTCTGAGGAGAAATTTGTGATGTCCACTGACATGTGAGCCGATTGTCTGTTGGGAAACAAGTCAAAATAAGTCAAAAAGAGAGACCATTGGACATGTTCATGTGATCAGACAGATGTAATAGGTTCATGTTTTATGGTCAGCATGGTTGAGGATGCCAACTAGACACGTGTAATATGGTAGTGATAGTACAGAAGTATCCCCCCCTCGTAGGGTCCCCAATGTTTCCTAAAACATAGGGGTAGCAGCACTCTCCACTACTGGCTGCCTTCAGAGATAGAATTCCCCTTGACATATCCATTCACCTTGGTTGCATGACGGTAATCCCACTCTGAGACAACGCTTTTCTGTTGGCCATGTGAAGGAGCCAGATCTCCTTGTGGGAGAAGAGTCTAATGCTAAAGGCTTTCTCCAAAAGCTTCTCCACACACGTGTAGTTTGAGATGTTCCTGACAAATTTCTGGATGTCCCGTTTAATGTCCTGTCCCTCATACTCAGTGTGGAGTCTGTACTGCTTGAGCAAGGCCAGAGCCACTCGGTAGAGCACCTTGTTGCCTTCGAGAAGGAAGACGTCAAAGACCCTGATGACATATTCAAAGGGTAAGTCTCCGAAGATCCACGTCAGCCAATCTGAGAAGACCTCCAATGAGTTCTCACAGTGCGTAGTAATGAACTTATGGCCAGCCTGGCAGTATTTTTTGGCTAAGTCACCAAAGGTCATACTGGAAGCTTCACAGGACAAGAAGCTTTGTTCAATGTAGGTCTTGTGGGGTTCTGTGCATGAGATGAGGCGGCACACCCTCTCGAAACACTCCACGTCATCTTCACTGAAATGCATCAAGAGGGCCACCACGGCAGGCAACGCAGGGCAATACGTGATGTCCGGATACTGGTCACCAATGCATATAAGGATCTTCTTGACAGCCGTTTCACCTCGGACATTGAGGCAGTACATGGGCATGAGACAACCGTCTAGGAATTCTGGCAAAGGGTGATCGTTCAGGCCACCTTGCCCAAAAAGACGTTCCGAGACGTCATGATAAACGGTGGCCGTAGGCGTAAATATCCGACAGTTAATGTTTTTGATGATCTGGTTGTAGGCTTGAGCCCTCGAGGCTCGAGTCTCACCCCAGGTCCCATCTCTTGCCATCTTCTTCAGGTCCTTTTGCGATTGAGGAATCTCCACATGGGAGGTTTTTAGTGGTTCAGTCTTTGTTGGAAATTGGTCCCAATCCACAAAGTGCCCGCAGTCGGCATAGACTTTGGTATCAATGTCCCAGTCGTCGGCATCGGGAGTAATGATCACCGGGAGGGCACAAGAAACGCTCATTTCTGGGAAGGAAGAAAAACACTTGGTTAGTCGTGTAAGAGAAGACCCCAATCCGGGGCACAAATGTTACATACCCAAGAGACGCATCTTCAACTAAGTGAGGTAAAGGGGATATCGTCACTCCTTAGGAGGAGAGACCACCATGTAGGTGTGTGGAGTCTTATTAAGCCATTTGCGCTCCACTGTGAGGGATCATGGGAAGAATATGCATATCTGTCTTCCATTATGTAAATAGGGGAGACAGTGCCTCAGTCATGCAGCCGGCGCTCCCTTTAACATAATGCCCGACCTTCCCAGAGGCCTTTGCTGTAATGATGTGGGATTTTACCAAATCAGTCTCTCAGCCGAGGATAGCTGTTTCGATCTGTTTGGATCTCTTCAGCCCGGTGCAGAGAAGACTGAATTAGCAGAGGTGAGAGGCTTCTAGACCAGGTTAAGGGGATATAGTAACGGACCCCGGAGCCTACTGTATCTAAGCCTATCATCAGCGGTACTCCAGGAGAACCCCTCGGTACTACAGTCCCCATCATGCAATGTTACTATGTTTTATCATCATCTTGACATAAATTGATCTTACACATCTCTGGATTTCAGTTTTCGGACTCAGTAAGGGCTCATTCACACGGGGGTCGGTGGGGTGGATTTTGGCACCGAGAGTGACGTGGGGAGCCGCGTCACTCTTGGGTCAAAACCCGCCTGCCACGACCATCGCGGTCACGGCTTTCCCCTCCGGAGTCGGCTCAAATGAATGAGCCGACACTGGAAGTTGCTGCCGCTACTCGGCGAGCCGCGGAATCCGCCTCAAGAAAGGGGAGCTCACTTCATGCCGATAGCAGAAAAAAGAATGCTAGTGGCCTCCATAAACCACCATTGTATGGAGGCGGATTTTGAGGTGAAATCCGCTGTCAAAATCTGCCTCCTTGCCCCCGTGTGAACTAGCCCTTAGGCCGCCTCACACTACAGTTGACCTCATTATAATCGATGGGGACCCTTGGGATCCGTTGTCCGGCATTAGACAGACTGTTTTACTGTTCTTCTTCTGGTCCTGCAATGGACACAGTTGTGAATGCACTTTCATTTTCATCCGTTGCTCTGATCTGTCATCGGATTGAGAGAACAGACTATAAAACTGATAGAATGGCGGACACAGATGGAGCACATTGTATCTGAATCCATCATCATCAGTCATGTGAAATATAAGAGCAAAGCTTTCTCCGTCTGGTGTGTTTAATAACAAGATGGAAGATTTCTTATATCACAGTGAATGATGATGGATGCAGAACGAATATGCTCTGTCCTTCCAACAGGTTTATTGCCCATTGTTCTGATCCTGTGCTGAATCAGAGCAACAAACAAAAATGAAGGTGGTGTGAACGGCCCCGTTATGGTCAGCGGGGTTCCCTGGGAATCTGTAGATATTCGTCATTGGGTGGATTCTTCTGTGGCTGGGGGGCAGAGACTCCTAATATCAGAGATAACTATAGTGCTCGGCACAGTGTCCAGGCCTGTAATACGGATCACACACTGACTGAGTGTCATGGTCATGTAAATGAGCTGCGAGTGACAAGAAATCCCAAGGACACATGTTAATATCAGAGACCGGAGGTGTCAGCGAGGACAGAGCTAAAGCTCTACTTTCTACAAAACCATGCAAATCTGCACGCAACGTATCCCACATTATTGCTGTTTATACTGCTAGAGGGCGCAGGGTGTAACCCTCAAAATAAACCTAGTGACGGCCTAGTAAACAAGCCCTATGCCTTACATCACTCACATGTGTTGCTGTTTATAGTGAATTTGAGGTCACATTTTGCCCTTGTTTTGTAACATTGTAGCCGGAGTAAAAGCTGTTTCCTTGTTTTTCTATCTATGCAGATAGTTTATGCTTGGGGTCCTTTTACAAAGAGGAATTTGAGGCAGTCTCCAAAACCTAGAAGTTGTCTGTGTACTTGTCCATGACACTGAACCAACAAAGCACTGCCTGGAAATTACTTTAAGGGTGCATTCACACTACGTAACACCAGCGTGTATCACAGCCGTACACGCCGGCGTTACAGCAGGGCTGCCGGACACTTCCTATTCATTTCTATGGGAGCGCTCCCCATAGAAATGAATGGGCTGCTTCTTTCACTGCGAACAGTCCCATTGAAGTGAATGGGAAGTGCCGGCGTATACGGCAAGCTCTGCTCATGCCGAGCCGTACATGCCGGCACTTCCCATTCACTTCAATGGGACTGCTCGCAGTGAAAGAAGCAGCCCATTAATTTCTATGGGGAGCGCTCGTATGCCGGCTCCCATAGAAATGACTGGGAAGTGTTCGGCAGCCCTGCTGTAACGCCGGCTTGTATGGCTGTGATACACGCTGGCATTACGTAGTGTGAATGCAGCCTAAGGGAGCCTTCACACGATGTAACGCTGCGCTCATTCTGATCGTAAAAACACGTTCAGAATGAGCACGTAAAAAGCAGCTCCCATTGGCTTGAATGGGAGCCGGCATACGTGCGCTCCCCATTGAAATCAATGGGAGGCTTCTTTCCCTATACTTTCAATGTGATATGCGCGTAATACACTGAAAGCATAGGGAAAGAATCCTCCCATTAATTTAAATGGCAAACGCACGTATGCCGGCTCCCATTCAAGTCAATGGGAGCTGCTTTTTACACGCTCATTTCAATGGGAGTTACGAGCATATACGCCGCATTATTTCGCTAATTAGGAAGCTTTTTTTGGAGATTTTTTTTTTTTTTGTAAAAACAGCTTTATAAAGCCAGGCTGTTTTCCCCTCCTGTAAAGTGAATGGACTGAAAAAACCACGTCGCGTTTTTTTCCGCGCATTTTTTTTTTTAAAGCGTCGCTTATTTTTGCAAAAAACCGCGCTGAAAAAACGCATGGTTTTCGCCTCCCATTCACTTCTATTGCCTTCTTCAGGTTGGAAAACACCTGAAGAAAGGTCATGTCGCTTCTTTTTCTCTGCTAGCAGTCTACATAGACTAACATTGTAAAGGGGCTGATTTTGAAGCGAAATCCGCTGTCAAAATCAGCCTCTTTGCCCCCGTGCGAACTAGCCCTAATGAGCTGTGCACCTGTGTGCATCACATGACCCTGGACTGTGTATCACATGACCCTGGACTGTGCATCACATGACCCTGGACTGTGCATCACATGACGACAGACAACACATCACATGACCATGGTCTGGTTTTTATCCACTGGCAGAATAAATAACATCAAGCAGGGATCTAGAAAACCAGGAGGAATTATACAGAAAGTCTATTGGAGAATTCTACAACTTCACCTTATACAAACATTAACAATACATTAGTCTTTCAATAAGTGTCTGAAACTGGACGACCCCTTTAAGCAGTTCCTTCATTTATCCTGTAAGGGAGACCTCACTCAGACACTTCCATTAATCCTCCAGGAAGCTGAGCTCTGAGGAGCTGTATGTTGTGGCTGTCACACATTAGAGCTGTCTTATGGCTGCCTGTGAATTTGGAGGAACATTGTACGCCCCGATAAATTACAGATCTGCAGGATCACCGATGACTACTCTGCTTCTCTTATGCCACAGGCAGCAAAGGGACGGCTAATGGAAACCCACCACTCATATCTGACCTCTGCCGAGCAAGGAGTAGGATATTGGGCTTAATGGAAGTAATCCCTAAAGTTTGCGTTTTTGAATGAAATTAACCCTTAGAGAGCTATCCTGTGTGCCTAGATGAGGATAGTAAGTAGTCCTTACCCAAAGTCCAGGACTCTGGTCCCACTTGGATTAGTCGTCGGATCAGTCAGGAGCAGCAGCTGTGATGGTGTCTAATAAGGTCTCCACTCACCTGTCACTTGGATATTATGAAGAGCTGTGTCTTATCTCCACCCCTGCCCATCCGCCCACACTGCCCCACCAGGCCTTGTTATTTGTTATTACTGTAGATTTGCTGGGAGATTGCTCTCATACCTGGAGAGGGGAGAACCGATCACTTCAAGGACAAAACACTCATCCCCAGTGAATTTCCTCCAGTGCAAAACATCAACAGACATTAGTCACCTGTGACCTGTGAACTTACTAGCCCACAACTCATTGACACTTTGCTATTTTTAGGTGGATGAGTTAAGACCAAGTGTAATGCCAGGAAGAGCAATCAAATGATATAAAGGGAGACTCTGCATTCAGGACTGATTTCAGGCTAGCGCTACACACCAGCTCTATATACTTACATGGATGAAGATGGCAGTCCTGTGCTCTGTGTATCGCAGCCAATGAAAGTGAATGTGGTTGTGATTGTCACCTGCTCGTAACGTGTTATTGTGTGGGATGTAACACAACCGGATTCACTTTCAGTAGCTGCAAAGCGGCCGGAGACATATGGCGACTACGGTAGTGACTCGTCTCACCACAAAAAATTGCCAGCTCCGCCTTCGAGGCCTTCATTAATGTTAGTGAATGGATTACAACCCCTAGTATGCTGCAACAGCAACTTCTAGTCAAACATCGATCAACCTTTTTGGTACTAGACCTTGTGGTCACGGCACACTAGAGGTTACAATGGGACTCCATGTACTAACATTAGTGCAGGGGCTGCAGGGTGACCCAGTAAACTTTGGTTGCATTACAAAGTCTCCATGTAGCTCCAGCCTAAACAATCGAAACCTATAGGATCACATGAGTATTGTACTACAGGAATAATATAAGATTCCCAAAATGGGAAAGTAGTGGAATACAGTAAGAGTTCCCAAATCCCTCCAACAGGTTGCAAAAGACATTCATATAGAGTGACTCACATGCCAAAACCAATGAAATTAGGTGACCCCCTTCCTTTTGACTACATGGGCCAAATGCCCTCGGTGACATGAGAAGACAACACATGGCGGATGAGGACCAAGAGCTGCAGGTTACACCTCTGCCAAGACCTTTAGGACCCTCAGTGGCTTCTCAGGTGTCATGGCTGCCACAGTCTTGCAGTTTAATCGCTCATCAATGCCATAAATACAAGAAAGAGGTTTATTGTGTGTGCACCATGACAGCGATCCAGCAGCGGTTATACGCCACTTGTAGCGACGATCGCCATAAACTGTGATACATTGTATTTAACAAGTGGTTAATTGTCTGGGCAGCCATGCAAGTCCTCGACATAATGTGACCATTGTTACACAGTCCCTGTTACTTCTGCTTCCTTATTATTGTGTTAATAGAAAGCAAAACTGCTGCGCTCACAGGTACTGCAACCCCCACCCCAAATGTAATGTAATGTGTCCTGTGGGCAGCCCTTCTGTTCTGTCAGAGGCTAGGGAAAGATAAGATAATAAGATAAGATAATCCTTTAGCAAAGTGACCAGAAGATAACTTACACAGGCTCAGTAGTCACATGATAGCCTTAGATACAGCAGCTCAGCAGACAGTAACATATATGATGGGCTTAGATACAGTGTCGTAACTAGGAATGGCTGGGCCCCAAGGCGAACATTTGACACGCCCCTGACCCCAATCGACCCCCCCTCCACTCAAACCGCATTCCTGCTCACACTATAATACCCCCATAGTGGCCCCTGCACACAGTATTATGTCCCATAGTGGCCCCTGCACACAGTATTATGTCCCATAGTGACCCCTGCACACAGTATTATCCCCCATAGTGGCTCCTGCACACAGTATTATCCCCCATAGTGGCCCCTGCACACAGTATTATACCCCATAGTGACCCCTGCACACAGTATTATGTCCCATAGTGACTCCTGCACACAGTATTATGTCCCATAGTGGCCCCTGCACACAGTATTATCCCCCATAGTGGCCCCTGCACACAGTATTATCCCCCATAGTGGCCCCTGCACACAGTATTATGTCCCATAGTGACTCCTGCACACAGTATTATGTCCCATAGTGGCCCCTGTACACAGTATTATGTCCCATAGTGGCCCCTGCACACAGTATTATCCTCCATAGTGACTCCTGCACACAGTATTATGTCCCATAGTGGCCCCTGCACACAGTATTATCCCCCATAGTGGCCCCTGCACACAGTATTATGTCCCATAGTGGCCCCTGCACACAGTATTATACCCCATAGTGGCCCCTGCACACAGTATTATCCCCCATAGTGGCCCCTGCACACAGTATTATGTCCCATAGTGGCTCCTGCACACAGTATTATGTCCCATAGTGGCCCCTGTACACAGTATTATCCCCCATAGTGGCCCCTGCACACAGTATTATGTCCCATAGTGGCCCCTGCACACAGTATTATACCCCATAGTGGCCCCTGCACACAGTATTATGTTTCATAGTGGCCCCTGCACACAGTATTATGTCCCATAGTGGTCCCTGCACACAGTATTATGTCCCATAGTGGCCCCTGCACACAGTATTATGTCCCATAGTGGCCCCTGCACACAGTATTATCCCCCATAGTGGCCCCTGCACACAGTATTATCCCCCATAGTGGCCCCTGCACACAGTATTATGTCCCATAGTGGCCCCTGCACACAGTATTATGTCCCATAGTGGCCCCTGCACACAGTATTATCCCCCATAGTGGCCCCTGCACACAGTATTATGTCCCATAGTGGCCCCTGCACACAGTATTATGTCCCATAGTGGCCCCTGCACACAGTATTATGTCCCATAGTGGCCCCTGCACACAGTATTATACCCCATAGTGGCCCCTGCACACAGTATTATCCCCCATAGTGGCCCCTGCACACAGTATTATACCCCATAGTGGCCCCTGCACACAGTATTATCCCCCATAGTGGCCCCTGCACACAGTATTATACCCCATAGTGGCCCCTGCACACAGTATTATGTTTCATAGTGGCCCCTGCACACAGTATTATGTCCCATAGTGACCCCTGCACACAGTATTATGTCCCATAGTGGCCCCTGCACACAGTATTATGTCCCATAGTGGCCCCTGCACACAGTATTATCCCCCATAGTGGCCCCTGCACACAGTATTATCCCCCATAGTGGCCCCTGCACACAGTATTATGTCCCATAGTGGCCCCTGCACACAGTATTATACCCCATAGTGGCCCCTGCACACAGTATTATGTCCCATAGTGGCCCCTGCACACAGTATTATGTCCCATAGTGGCCCCTGCACACAGTATTATCCCCCATAGTGGCCCCTGCACACAGTATTATCCCCCATAGTGGCCCCTGCACACAGTATTATGTCCCATAGTGGCCCCTGCACACAGTATTATACCCCATAGTGGCCCCTGCACACAGTATTATGTCCCATAGTGGCCCCTGTACACAGTATTATCCCCCATAGTGGCCCCTGCACACAGTATTATGTCCCATAGTGGCCCCTGCACACAGTATTATACCCCATAGTGGCCCCTGCACACAGTATTATGTTTCATAGTGGCCCCTGCACACAGTATTATGTCCCATAGTGGTCCCTGCACACAGTATTATGTCCCATAGTGGCCCCTGCACACAGTATTATGTCCCATAGTGGCCCCTGCACACAGTATTATGTCCCATAGTGGCCCCTGCACACAGTATTATACCCCATAGTGGCCCCTGCACACAGTATTATCCCCCATAGTGGCCCCTGCACACAGTATTATACCCCATAGTGACCCCTGCACACAGTATTATCCCCCATAGTGGTCCCTGCACACAGTATTATACCCCATAGTGGCCCCTGCACACAGTATTATCCCCCATAGTGGCCCCTGCACACAGTATTATCCCCCATAGTGGCCCCTGCACACAGTATTATCCCCCATAGTGGCCCCTGCACACAGTATTATGTCCCATAGTGGCCCCTGCACACAGTATTATCCCCCATAGTGGCCCCTGCACACAGTATTATCCCCCATAGTGGCCCCTGCACACAGTATTATGTCCCATAGTGGCCCCTGCACACAGTATTATACCCCATAGTGGCCCCTGCACACAGTATTATGTTTCATAGTGGCCCCTGCACACAGTATTATGTCCCATAGTGGTCCCTGCACACAGTATTATGTCCCATAGTGGCCCCTGCACACAGTATTATGTCCCATAGTGGCCCCTGCACACAGTATTATGTCCCATAGTGGCCCCTGCACACAGTATTATACCCCATAGTGGCCCCTGCACACAGTATTATCCCCCATAGTGGCCCCTGCACACAGTATTATACCCCATAGTGACCCCTGCACACAGTATTATCCCCCATAGTGGTCCCTGCACACAGTATTATACCCCATAGTGGCCCCTGCACACAGTATTATCCCCCATAGTGGCCCCTGCACACAGTATTATCCCCCATAGTGGCCCCTGCACACAGTATTATCCCCCATAGTGGCCCCTGCACACAGTATTATGTCCCATAGTGGCCCCTGCACACAGTATTATCCCCCATAGTGGCCCCTGCACACAGTATTATCCCCCATAGTGGCCCCTGCACACAGTATTATGTCCCATAGTGGCCCCCCCATAGTGGCCCCTGCACACAGTATTATTTCCCATAGTGGCCCCTGCACACAGTATTATCCCCCATAGTGGCCCCTGCACACAGTATTATCCCCCATAGTGGCCCCTGCACACAGTATTATCCCCCATAGTGGCCCCTGCACACAGTATTATGTCCCATAGTGGCCTCTGCACACAGTATTATCCCCCATAGTGGCCCCTGCACACAGTATTATGTCCCACAGTGGCCCCTGCACACAGTATTATGTCCCATAGTGGCCCCTGCACACAGTATTATGTCCCATAGTGGCCCCTGCACACAGTATTATGCTCCATTTTGGACCCATTAACAATTATTATACTTTGGGGTCTTTTCCAGCCCCAGAGTATAATGATCGGAGACCCAGGGAAATGACAAAAAAGAAAGAACGCGGCACTGAGTCATTCCTGGTGTAATATCCTCGGGTTATGGAGGGATATTTAATAAGGAAAAACAGGTGACTGCTCACCTGGTTCGGTTGTGTGAGACACAACAACCGATAGACGTCTCAACCAAAACACCAATATGGCACAGGAGGGCAGCTGCTAGTCATCGTCTCAAGGACGTCTGGACAAGTAAGGGAAATGGACCAGCCACACGGGGGACAGGTATAAAAACCAGCGCTCACCTAAGGAATTGAATATGGAAGTCAACTTTAATCAGCATGACCCGTGTGGCTGGTCCATTTCCCTTACTTGTCGGAGACCCGGGGAAGGATAATAACATAAAAAACCCTGTTACTTACCTCTCCCTGGCTCCGGTGCACTCCCTGCTGATGTTGGCCGACTTCAGTGTTGGTACAGACATCACGTGAGCCAGGCCTGCGTCACGACACATAATGATGCCAACCTGGCCTATGTGACATCTGGGACATCACCAAACAGGCCCGAAGCCTGCTGTAGCGCAGGAGAGGTAAGTAACAGTGTTTTTTTGTGTTCCTTCACCTCCCCTGGCCCTCCGATCATTATAAAAAGACCCCGGAGTACATGGATAGCAGTGTTTGTGGGGGTAGCATCCTGCAGCCTCAGTTGCTGATCCCCTCTCCTGATCACAGCCGTCTCTGCAGAAGGGGAAGTGGGGGTGGCCGTGAGCAGCGGCATGGATCGGTAAGTAAATAGGGCCCGTTACCTAAAAAACCCCATCAGGGGCCGCCTAATGTCTGGGCCCTACCGCTACTACCCTGGTATACACGCCACTGATCACATGATACAACTGTATCACACATGATGGACTTAGATACACTGTAGAATTAAGTCAGTAGATGGAGTAATATATATTGCAGATGACGCTGCCCTTGTTATGGGGCCGGCTGACTGCAGTTTACATACACAATCTGGTAGCCATTAACTTGCCAATATCCTGTTTCCGGGGTCAGGCCCATCTCGGTGATCTCCGGAGTTCTAGGCTCTAATAATAACCAGGAGTCTGCACGTGTCTGCCATGTTTGTTGTGTAAATTCAGCACTCACAATGGCGTCATCCTTCACTCCCTGCGACCTTTACCAGGACATCATATGACTGATCCCGGTTCATGGAGTTGACGGTAAAGAAAAAAACAACCCAGCGAGTTACAAACCAGGTAAGTGCTGTGTATTAACCCCTTAAAGACACCGGCTCGTTTGTCCATTGATGCTCAGTGACTTGTTTTCATATTTTCCCTTCCTGTCTTCCAAACTCCATAACTTTTTTTTATTTTTTGCTGACATAGCTACGTGAGGGCTTATTCTTTGCGTGATGAGTTGTACTTTCAATTGCCACCATTTTGGGGTACATATGAAGTTTTCGTTAAGTTTTATTTATGGTTTTTGAGGGTCCATTTGAAATATCACACAATTTGTTTTCTATGTAGATTGTAAGCCCCATATATATAGACTATAATGGGGTCCGTGTGTCTTCCTGATATGAACTTACTGACATGAATTATTACAATTATTTTGCCTCCATCGTGTCTGACACTGCCATTGGCTAAAGAATCGGTCACTGCCGTATACTGTCCAATTAGGATTGCTGATATACAGATAACCAAAGTTCAGTGGCAGGTCATATAAATGGTGGGTGTGGCCTGTGAAAAGGGGCGTGTCCTTATCGTTCATTAAAGGGTTTGTCTATTTGCAGTATGGAGACACATTATTGTTATGGTTGTAGATTTCTCCAATAGACTTTCTGTATCAATTCCTCACAATCTCTAGATCTCTGCTTGCTTTTATTCATTCTGCTTACATGGTCATGTGATATACAGTCCATGGTCATGTGATGTACACACAGGCAGTACCGTTTTAACCTTGGGGCCAATGGTGCAGCTGCATTGGGCCCTATGGTTGCGGGGTCCCCCCTCAGTCAACCCGGATCGAGCTGGGCAGTCCCATATTTTGGAAAGTGATGTGGACTAAAGCTCCGTGGCAGAAGATCCGCGCTCAATGGTCAAAAGGTGGGACACAGGCCGAGGTTTTTTTGTAGAAGAACCTTTTATTTGAGTCTGTATAAAAACAGTACAGCACAACGCGTTTCGGGCTTTAGAAGAGCCCTTTGTCAAATGCAAAATCACTGTAACAGTAAAAGCACCACAATGACAAAAAAATAAGACTGAAAATAAACCCAAAAAAAGGCACAGCCATGGGGACCCGCATCGCACCTGGTTATGGAAATGTATTTCTGGGTGCTATTGAAGATGTCTCGATCTATTCCAGACACGCGTGATCTACCAATATCAAATATTACAAACGTTAGATCAATGATTGGATATTTGTGTGGGGAGGGTCCCAGGAAACATTGGATTCTTTCTGCCGATATTTGAACAGCAACTCATATGGGATTCAGCCCTCAGGGAAATCGGATCAGAAACCCAGTGAATAGCTCGCGCTCCTCCTGACTGGTGACAATGATCACGCTTACACTAAAGTGTGGACTGTATCAGTTTAGGACATCTTGGGAGCTCGCACTATTCCAAGTAGAAGCATAACATCCCCCCCGGGTGAGGGATGAGGATTAGAATAGCAATCGCTTTAAGGAGAAACAATATCCCCTAAACATGGTCCAAGCCGCGAAAGAGAAAGCGGCTGCCCCATCACAGACAGAACACAGGACACTGATCAGTGTAACTGGAACTGGCCTTATTTATTTGTCATTGTGACTAGAGTTGATTCAAATAGTATTCCAAACATAGTGTCAAATACCTCGCTCCATAGGAATGAATGGAGCGTGCGAACAGCAAGGGGTTAAGTGCCGGCAGCCAGTCGCGTCCATTCATTCCTATGGAGTGAGGTATTCGAAACTGCAGTTTGGAATACTATTCACTCATCTCTAATTGTGACTGTAACAAGTCGTGCACCTGTGTGACCATCACATGACCATAGATAACACATCACATGACCATAGATAACACACCTAACCTAAGACTGACATCCTCTATTATCAGAACCTCCCCCGCCTGTATCCTATAAGGGTCCGTTCACACAGAGTAAACACAGATGTATTTTGGCGAAATACATGTGTAAAAATAAGACTCCCATTGACTTCAATTACTTTTTACACGTGTAAAAAAACACGTCAAAATACACATGTAAAATGTCATTGAAGTCAATAGGAGTCTTACTTTTACACGTGTATTTCGCCAAAATACACGTGCGTTTACTCCATGTGAACGGGCCCTAAGACTTCTCCCGAGTTGCACCACTTCTCTGCAATGTCTCCTTTTATCTGTACTTGACCCTTACAAATTGTACAGCGCTGCGGAATATGTTGGCGCTATAGAAATAAAGTATATTTTTATTAATATGGACCCCAGAATATACCATAAAATTCATTTCAGACCCTCTATATTACCCCAGCCCAGACTCTTTTAATTCATTTCACACACCGTTATTAATATCAGACCCCAGACCATGCTGCTAGACATATTTAGACCCCCCTCCCCATACATTTATGGTAGCCCTCAGACCAGACCCCCTATATACAGTCACACCCTCAGACCCCCTATATACAGTCACACCCTCAGACCCCCTATATACAGTCACACCCTCAGACCCCCTATATACAGTCACACCCTCAGACCCCCTGTACACAGTCATTTCAGCCCTCTGCATTGATATTAGTCTATTAAAGTATACATAAAACTGTCCTAGTGATGAAGGGGTTAATACTATGACCTCATTCCTGTGCTCTGACTCTCCACAATGGCCAGGGATTCACAGTTTGCAGACCATTCACATTGTGCAGTTTCCAAGGACAACCACTTGGTATATACATGTCCCTGCCTTCATACAGTACATGTAGTGCGCCGCCACCAGGTGTATGTGAGAAGGGCAGAAGCTGCCGAGTATTCTCAGTGCAGGAGCTGGTAGGGGGGGGATGGGTTTGGCGCTTACGCAATTCAAGCTATTTTGACCCGAAGGAGGAGCCGTCGGTCATGTGATGCAAACAGGAAGTGTCGCTCTCCTCTGCCGCAGCTATGGATCCTTGGTGGGTGCAGTATCATTGTTTATGCGATGTGTTATGTAGTGCACTGGGTACAACAAGTCCCAGCAGTGCCTGCAAGCCTGGAGTGTGGTGTGCTAGTGATAGTTATACTGGGAATATCTATCTATCTCCTATCTATCTCCTATCTATCTATCTATCTACAATCTCTATCTCCTATAGATCAGCTCATCAGTAGAACATGATGTATGTTATTATTATTACGTCAGCTATGTATGAGAGATTTTGGATGGCTGGAATCTCCTTCCTATTGTAGAGGTCTGCCAGTTGGGTGTAATAGTCTTATTATAGAGAGCACTTCAGCCCTAGGGACCACCCAGATGGCACTTGTGAGAGCAGCACATACTGGATATAATGCTCTCCTTCGTGTTCCTGCTGCCACTATCGCCATGACCTATCCTAAGGACAGATCATCAATATCGAGAGGCCAGACATCACCTTTATGATTTATTTATATAAACATGGAAATCCCTTTAAGGCGGTGGTTATTTCTGTGACATATATTAGTGTGTTGTGCAGTATTCTCAGTTTTTTCCATTGTTCCTCTTCTGTTTATTGTGTACACATGGCAGGAGGAATCAGACGCACATTTGTGTTTTGCACAATTACCATGGATTATACAGGTTATTATAAATCAGGTCATGCGTTTGATGTGTCGCCTTTTTGCCTAACCTGTAAACTAAGGGGTGACTAACGTTCATCCCAATATCCTAGACCCTAGACTTGTGCATAGGTACAGATACACCATGAGGACCCTAGCAAACAGGAATATGGGGCTTCAGTCTTCACTGAATTTGTAGGCTTTGAGTGAAAAGTACCCTAATAAGAAAATCCCTTGTAACCGATGGGGTCCATCCTGTGTAACTATAGGCTATGGGGTCTCCGATTATAGTAATATAAGGGCCTTTCTAGCACTCGCTGGCCTTAGATCCTTCATGATGAGGTTAACTATTAAGAGGTTCTTTTCTTTCTAATAGAGATTTCTATTTGGCCGCAGGTTGTCTATGTATGATTTCACCTATCACCTCGCACAAGAGATTGCAGAGAAAATCCACGAGCGGAATCGCTATTTAAGGAATGGAGAGAACCCAGTTAAGGTAAGAAGACTTAAAGGGGAACTCCCATTGCTTGTTACAAAAGCCACTTGACCATAAGCTGGTTACAAATTGTCCTGCTGAGACCCCACTAATAGGTTTTCAGTTTCCCAAATGAATGGGTTGTCTGTGTAATGCAGTGTCAGACAGATCCTGCAGAGTGAAAGACACTTTTAGGTCTGGTTCACATCTGCGTCGGCAATCCGATTGGGGGAGTCCATACCCCCCCTCCACCCCGAATGGACTACCAAACGCATTGGCAAGTGGTGTATAGTGAAAGCACACGGACCCCCATAAACTATAATGGGGTCTGTGTGCTTTTCACACGGTCTCCGCACGGAACATGCGGACAGAGAAGTAGTTTACAATTTACAAAATCGTGCGGGGACAGTACGGAAAGCACACGGACCTCATTATAGTTTATGGGGTCCATGTGCTTTCACTGTACACCACTTTCCAATGCGTTCAGTAATCCATTCGGGGAAAGGGTTCCCATGCAGACTTTCCCGAACAGATTACTGACGCAGATGTGAACCAGGCCTTAGTAACTGTTTTCCACTTTGGCCAAAAGAGGGTGAACTGGATCAAATCACCTGATAGGGTTTATAAAACTGAGTCCAGCTTTAGGCCACACATAGCAAAAGGCAACAGAAAAAAACACGAAACAAAAAACACAGCATCAAATGCAGTCCCAAATATGCATTTCTCACTGGTTTTCTCAGGTGTTTTGCATGTGCGCTCTCTCCATAGAAGTCCATTACAAAAATGCAGCATGTTCGTGGGTGAAATGAACCTGTTGTATTTTTAAAACAGATCACACTACACTTTCTGCAGCGATGTCTACAATGTGCGGATGAGATGAAATAACATCTTACTCATTTTGCTGAGACTGTAAAACCCAGGCAGACTTGTCCTGATCCTTCTCTGCTGCTTATTACCAGGTATAAGATCTGTGATCTCAGCGTGTAATACAATGGCTGGCTGCTAGGTGTCACAGTACTCAGGTATAATGCTCCTTTCTACCCCCCTGTTGGCTTTAATGGGGTGTTACTGTGACTGTTTATAATGGAGGAACACACTGCTGCCATTATTAGTAATGTGAGGACGTCCTGATAATAAAATGTATTTTGAAGCAAATCTGTCGCTTTCTCTGACTGCAGCCACAACTATTCTGTGTGTCCTGGACATGCAGGACACATTGTACTGTCACTAGTGGGGGTGAAACAATGCATCAGAGCTGTCTACATAACTTTACAGCATTGTCTTATAGCCCCCACACATGTGACACTATAGACAGTGGGAATAGCAATGCTGTGACACATCTAGGACACACAGGATAGTTGTGGCTGCAGATAGAGCCAGTGTAATGGAGGAAGAGGGATAAGAATAGTAAAGGAAAGCGGTGCTTGTGACTATAACAGCAAAGCCAATACCTCTAATCCGTCTAGTTCTATAGGGTCTGACTTCTCAGCACAACAGGCAATGGAGAAGGTAATATAGAGGAGAGAGATTACTGGTCTGCACTTTACAGCAATTTTGTATCACAAAAACGTTATTTTAGGTGAATAAAGTGATTGCACTTGGTCATACTGATCTTGGCTCTGGTCGCAGGTTGTGCTTTATGTGTAAGTCCAGTTTTGTTGTGACTATGTAGAGGTGAGCACAAGCAATCCTTTATATCTGGGCATTGCTATGTATGCGATTACCTCGTGTGCAGGGATATGTGTGTTACTAGTGACATTGCTGGGCCCTCCTCATCCTCCGCTCCCATCAGCGCTAGCTCCTGACCTCTCTTTACAGTACCCTTGGCTGACGTCTCCGGTGACGTCCCATTTGTCTTAGGCCATCGCTCCGGCCCATTGTGTTCCTCGGCAGTCCTCACCTCTTCACAAACCACAAGACAAGAATATCTCGAACAATTCGATAACAAGTTTCCTCCGGGTTCTGTTTGTTTCTCCTGTGTAACCATAATCCATGATAAAATACAGTTGTGTTTGGTGAAAACAGATGAATGGCGATTATTAGCGGTAACGAATGTGCTTATCGCCGCCATCCCCGTAATTGTCTTGTGGTTGTTCTATAAACAGGACATAATAAGACAGAAGGGGATAGGACTTTGTACCTTGTTTTTTCCCTAAATTCTTAATAATCTATATCACAATTCGATGGGTTAGGACAATGAGCTGAGTTTGGTTACAGAGATGGATTTACCCGTTAAATAAAAGCGGCGTCTTCTTTTATTTCTTATTGAATGACCCCGTTGTCTGTTTCCGCCACATGTAATGACTTTCTTCCCCATATAATTTGTTATGAGCCGCACAGTCTGTAATTACCGCCGTTACCTTTGTATTGCAAACATTACACAGTTCTGCTTGTGTTTCCTAATATTATCCCTCCTTCCCGCCCTCCCCAGGAGCTTAAAGGGGAGCTCCATGTCAGCAGGTTATTACCCATCTAGAGGATTAGAGGGGTTTTGACTGCTGGAACCTTCACTGATCTCAAGGACTGATCCCGCTTCATCTGCCCCATTGGCTTGTTCAACCTGTCACTCCATTCATACTTGGAATTGGTGGGGGTCCCAGTGGTCAGACCCCCACTAATCGCCCACATTGTGGATAGATAATTTGCTAACTTGGTTCAGACTTTGGTCATCAGGACCCTCGCCGATCAGCCATTTGAGGAGACTGCTTTAGGAGCATTGCGGTCTCTTTGCAGAAATCCAAGTAGAGAGACCTACAGATCAGCCCCAAGCTGCGAACAGTCCATGTGGCTGATCAGCTTGGTGTCACGTGGCCTGTGAAGTGGAAGTGTTACTTAAATGAAGGTCCTTTCTGGCTGCCATATCTGACCATACCGAGGCAGAATGAGGGTGGCACTGCTGGTGGTCGGTGCTCCCATTCACTCCAATGAAGTACAGCACTCCACTATCTCTGATGATCCCATTGAAGTGAATTGGAGCGCGGACTGTCACCAGTCCCACCTACTGTCAGCCTGGCTGTGGTCAGATATGGCCGCCATAATAGCCCATCCAACACATGTATTATATATATACAGTGACTGGGCAGCTATGATAACCCCTCAATCTGCATATAGGGCTACATATACTCCCTGTGCTGTTTGGTGGCTTGTATATAGGGTACAGATACTCCCTGTGCTGTGTGGTGACCTGTATATAGGGTACAGATACTCCCTGTGCTGTTTGGGGTGTGTATATAGGGTACAGATACTCCCTGTGCTGTTTGGTGACCTGTATATAGGGTACAGATACTCCCTGTGCTGTTTGGTGGCCTGTATATAGGGTACAGATACTCCCTGTGCTGTTTGGTGGCCTGTATATAGGGTACAGATACTCCCTGTGCTGTTTGGTGGCCTGTATATAGGGTACAGATACTCCCTGTGCTGTTTGGTGGCCTGTATATAGGGTACAGATACTCACTGTGCTGTTTGGTGGCCTGTATATAGGGTACAGATACTCCCTGTGCTGTGTGGTGGCCTGTATATAGGGTACAGATACTCCCTGTGCTGTGTGGTGGCCTGTATATAGGGTACAGATACTCCCTGTGCTGTGTGGTGGCCTGTATATAGGGTACAGATACTCCCTGTGCTGTTTGGTGGCCTGTATATAGGGTACAGATACTCACTGTGCTGTTTGGTGGCCTGTATATAGGGTACAGATACTCACTGTGCTGTTTGGTGGCCTGTATATAGGGTACAGATACTCCCTGTGCTGTTTGGTGGCCTGTATATAGGGTACAGATACTCCCTGTGCTGTGTGGTTGCCTGTATATAGGGTACAGATACTCACTGTGCTGTTTGGTGGCCTGTATATAGGGTACAGATACTCCCTGTGCTGCGTGGTTGCCTGTATATAGGGTACAGATACTCACTGTGCTGTTTGGTGGCCTGTATATAGGGTACAGATACTCCCTGTGCTGTGTGGTGGCCTGTATATAGGGTACAGATACTCCCTGTGTGGTGGCCTGTATATAGGGTACAGATACTCACTGTGCTGTTTGGAGACCTGTATATAGGGTACAGATACTCACTGTGCTGTTTGGAGACCTGTATATAGGGTAAAGATACTCACTGTGCTGTTTGGTGGCCTGTATATAGGGTTCAGATACTCCCTGTGCTGTGTGGTGGCCTGTATATAGGGTACAGATACTCCCTGTGCTGTTTGGTGGCCTGTATATAGGGTACAGATACTCCCTGTGCTGTGTGGTGGCCTGTATATAGGGTACAGATACTCACTGTGCTGTTTGGAGACCTGTATATAGGGTACAGATACTCACTGTGCTGTTTGGAGACCTGTATATAGGGTACATATACTCATTGTGCTGTTTGGTGGCCTGTATATAGGGTACAGATACTCACTGTGCTGTTTGGTGGCCTGTATATAGGGTACAGATACTCCCTGTGTGGTGGCCTGTATATAGGGTACAGATACTCACTGTGCTGTTTGGAGACCTGTATATAGGTTACAGATACTCACTGTGCTGTTTGGTGGCCTGTATATAGGGTACAGATACTCACTGTGCTGTTTGGTGGCCTGTATATAGGGTACAGATACTCCCTGTGTGGTGGCCTGTATATAGGGTACAGATACTCACTGTGCTGTTTGGAGACCTGTATATAGGGTATAGATACTCACTGTGCTGTTTGGAGACCTGTATATAGGGTACAGATAATCACTGTGCTGTTTGGAGACCTGTATATAGGGTACAGATACTCATTGTGCTGTTTGGTGGCCTGTATATAGGGTACAGATACTCCCTGTGCTGTTTGGTGGCCTGTATATAGGGTACAGATACTCCCTGTTTGGTGGCCTGTATATAGGGTACAAATACTCACTGTGCTGTTTGGAGACCTGTATATGGGGTTCAGATACTCCCTGTGCTGTTTGGTGGCCTGTATATAGGGTACAGATACTCCCTGTGCTGTTTGGAGACCTGTATATAGGGTACAGATACTCATTGTGCTATTTGGAGACCTGTATATAGGGTACAGATACTCCCTGTGCTGTTTGGTGGCCTGTATATAGGGTACAGATACTCCCTGTGCTGTTTGGAGACCTGTATATAGGGTACAGATACTCAGTGTGCTGTTTGGAGACCTGTATATAGGGTACAGATACTCACTGTGCTGTTTGGTGGCCTGTATATAGGGTACAAACACGCCCTGTGCTGTTTGGTGGCCTGTATATAGGGTACAGATACTCACTGTGCTGTTTGGAGACCTGTATATAGGGTACAGATACTCACTGTGCTGTTTGGAGACCTGTATATAGGGTACAGATACTCACTGTGCTGTTTGGAGACCTGTATATAGGGTACAGATACTCACTGTGCTGTTTGGAGATCTGTATATAGGGTACAGATACTCACTGTACTGTTTGGTGGCCTGTATATAGGGTACAGATACTCCCTGTGCTGTTTGGAGACCTGTATATAGGGTACAGATACTCACTGTGCTGTTTGGTGGCCTGTATATAGGGTACAGATACTCCCTGTGCTGTTTGGTGACCTGTATATAGGGTACAGATACTCACTGTGTTGTTTGGAGACCTGTATATAGTGTACAGATACTCCCTGTTTGGTGGCCTGTATATAGGGTACAGATACTCACTGTGCTGTTTGGTGGCCTGTATATAGGGTACAGATACTCCCTGTGTGGTGGCCTGTATATAGGGTACAGATACTCACTGTGCTGTTTGGTGGCCTGTATATAGGGTACAGATACTCACTGTGCTGTTTGGTGGCCTGTATATAGGGTACAGATACTCACTGTGCTGTTTGGAGACCTGTATATAGGGTACAGATACTCACTGTGCTGTGTGGTGGCCTGTATATAGGATACAGATACTCCCTGTGCTGTTTGGTGGCCTGTATATAGGGTACAGATACTCCCTGTGTGGTGGCCTGTATATAGGGTACAGATACTCACTGTGCTGTTTGGAGACCTGTATATAGGGTACAGATACTCACTGTGCTGTTTGGAGACCTGTATATAGGGTACAGATACTCACTGTGCTGTTTGGTGACCTGTATATAGGGTACAGATACTCACTGTGCTGTTTGGTGGCCTGTATATAGGGTACAGATACTCACTGTGCTGTTTGGAGACCTGTATATAGTGTACAGATACTCCCTGTTTGGTGGCCTGTATATAGGATACAGATACTACCTGTGTGGTGGCCTGTATATAGGGTACAGATACTCACTGTGCTGTTTGGAGACCTGTATATAGGGTACAGATACTCACTGTGCTGTTTGGAGACCTGTATATAGGGTACAGATACTCACTGTGCTGTTTGGAGACCTGTATATAGGGTACAGATACTCATTGTGCTGTTTGGTGGCCTGTATATAGGGTACAGATACTCACTGTGCTGTTTGGTGACCTGTATATAGGGTACAGATACTCACTGTGTTGTTTGGAGACCTGTATATAGTGTACAGATACTCCCTGTTTGGTGGCCTGTATATAGGGTACAGATACTCACTGTGCTGTTTGGTGGCCTGTATATAGGGTACAGATACTCCCTGTGTGGTGGCCTGTATATAGGGTACAGATACTCCCTGTGCTGTTTGGTGGCCTGTATATAGGGTACAGATACTCACTGTGCTGTTTGGTGGCCTGTATATAGGGTACAGATACTCACTGTGCTGTTTGGAGACCTGTATATAGGGTACAGATACTCCCTGTCCTGTTTGGTGGCCTGTATATAGGGTACAGATACTCACTGTGCTGTTTGGAGACCTGTATATAGGGTACAGATACTCACTGTGCTGTGTGGTGGCCTGTATATAGGATACAGATACTCCCTGTGCTGTTTGGTGGCCTGTATATAGGGTACAGATACTCCCTGTGTGGTGGCCTGTATATAGGGTACAGATACTCACTGTGCTGTTTGGAGACCTGTATATAGGGTACAGATACTCACTGTGCTGTTTGGTGACCTGTATATAGGGTACAGATACTCACTGTGCTGTTTGGTGGCCTGTATATAGGGTACAGATACTCACTGTGCTGTTTGGAGACCTGTATATAGTGTACAGATACTCCCTGTTTGGTGGCCTGTATATAGGATACAGATACTACCTGTGTGGTGGCCTGTATATAGGGTACAGATACTCACTGTGCTGTTTGGAGACCTGTATATAGGGTACAGATACTCACTGTGCTGTTTGGAGACCTGTATATAGGGTACAGATACTCACTGTGCTGTTTGGAGACCTGTATATAGGGTACAGATACTCACTGTGCTGTTTGGAGACCTGTATATAGGGTACAGATACTCCCTGTTTGGTGGCCTGTATATAGGGTACAAATACTCACTGTGCTGTTTGGAGACCTGTATATAGGGTACAGATACTCACTGTGCTGTTTGGAGACCTGTATATAGGGTTCAGATACTCCCTGTGCTGTTTGGTGGCCTGTATATAGGGTACAGATACTCATTGTGCTTTTTGGAGACCTGTATATAGGGTACAGATACTCCCTGTGCTGTTTGGTGGCCTGTATATAGGGTACAGATACTCACTGTGCTGTTTGGAGACCTGTATATAGGGTACAGATACTCACTTTGCTGTTTGGAGACCTGTATATAGGGTACAGATGCTCCCTGTGCTGTTTGGTGGCCTGTATATAGGGTACAGATACTCCCTGTGTGATGGCCTGTATATAGGGTACAGATACTCCCTGTGCTGTTTGGTGGCCTGTATATAGGGTACAGATACTCACTGTGCTGTTTGGTGGCCTGTATATAGGGTACAGATACTCACTGTGCTGTTTGGAGACCTGTATATAGGGTACAGATACTCCCTGTGCTGTTTGGTGGCCTGTATATAGGGTACAGATACTCACTGTGCTGTTTGGAGACCTGTATATAGGGTACAGATACTCACTGTGCTGTGTGGTGGCCTGTATATAGGATACAGATACTCACTGTGCTGTTTGGTGGCCTGTATATAGGGTACAGATACTCCCTGTGTGGTGGCCTGTATATAGGGTACAGATACTCCCTGTGTGGTGGCCTGTATATAGGGTACAGATACTCACTGTGCTGTTTGGAGACCTGTATATAGGGTACAGATACTCACTGTGCTGTTTGGAGACCTGTATATAGGGTGCAGATACTCACTGTGCTGTTTGGTGGCCTGTATATAGGTTACAGATACTCCCTGTGCTGTTTGGTGGCCTTTATATAGGGTACAGATACTCACTGTGCTGTTTGGAGACCTGTATATAGGGTACAGATACTCACTGTGCTGTTTGGTGGCCTGTATTTAGGGTACAGATACTCACTGTGCTGTTTGGTGACCTGTATATAGGGTACAGATACTCCCTGTGCTATTTGGAGACCTGTATATAGGGTACAGATACTCCCTGTGCTGTTTGGAGACCTGTATATAGGGTACAGATACTCCTTGTGCTGTTTGGTGGCCTGTATATAGGGTACAGATACTCACTGTGCTGTTTGGTGACCTGTATATAGGGTACAGATACTCACTGTGCTGTTTGGAGACCTGTATATAGGGTACAGATACTCCCTGTGCTGTTTGGAGACCTGTATATAGGGTACAGATACTCCTTGTGCTGTTTGGAGACCTGTATATAGGGTACAGATACTCCCTGTGCTGTTTGGTGACCTGTATATAGGGTACAGATACTCACTGTGTTGTTTGGAGACCTGTATATAGGGTACAGATACTCCCTGTGCTGTTTGGTGGCCTGTATATAGGGTACAGATACTCACTGTGCTGTTTAGTGACTTGTATGTATATAATAATAATAATAATACATTTTATTTATATAGCGCCAACATATTCCGCAGCACTGTACAATTTATAGGGTTCAGATACAGACAGACATAACAAAGAACGTCATTTCACACAATGGGACTGAGGGCCCTGCTCAAAAGAGCTTACAATCTATGAGGTAGAGGGGGTGACACAAGAGGTAGCAGGGGCGGCATTGCTTATACAGTGTTCAGACAATTTTGTGCATTAGGAATTGTGATAGGCTTGTCTGAAAAGATGCGTCTTTAGTTTGCGTTTGAAACTGTAGAAGTTGGGAGTTAATCTTATTGTCCGGGGTAGAGCATTCCAGAGAAGTGGTGCAGCTCGGGAGAAGTCTTGTTTACGAGCGTGGGAGGTTCTGATAATAGAGGATGTAAGTGTTAGATTATTGAGTGAACGGAGAGCACGGGTTGGGCGGTAGACAGAGATGAGAGAAGAAATGTAGGGAGGTGCGGCTTTATGGAGAGCCTTGTGGATGAGTGTAATAACTTTATATTTTATTCTATAATGAATAGGCAGCCAATGTAGTGACTGGCACAGACCGGAGGCATCGCTGTAGTGTCTAGCCTGATAGATGAGCCTGGCTACTGCATTCAGAATAGATTGTAGAGGGGAGAGTTTAGTGAGGGGAAGACGGATTAGTAAGGAGTTACAGTAGTCAAGGCGAGAATGAATCAGAGAGACAATAAGTGTCTTTAGTGTATCTCTGGTAAGGAAACGGCGTATTCTGGAGATGTTTTTGAGGTGGAGGTGACATGAACGTGCGAGTGATTCAATATGAGGGGTGAAGGAAAGGTCTGCGTCAAATATGACCCCGAGGCAGCGGGCCTACTGCCTAGGAGTTATAGTAAGGCCTGAGACTGCAATGGATATATCAGGGACAGATCTGTTAGATGGTGGAAACAGTAGTAGTTCAGTCTTAGAGAGATTTAGTTTCAGATAGAGCGAGGACATGATATTAGAGACAGCAGAGAGACAGTCACTGGTGTTCTGTATGAGTGCAGGGGTGATGTCACGGGAAGATGTGTATAATTGGGTGTCATCAGCATAAAGATGGTACCTGAAGCCAAATCTGGCGATTGTTTGTCCAATGGGGGCTGTGTAGAGAGAAAAGAGCAGGGGGCCGAGGACCGAGCCCTGAGGAACCCCAACAGCAAGGGAAAGAGGGGAGGAAACAGAGCCCGCGAATGATACACTGAAAGTGCGGTCTGAGAGATAAGAGGAGAACCAGGAGAGTGCAGTGTCATTGAGGCCGACTGAGCGGAGCATAGTGAGGAGAAGTTGATGGTCAACAGTGTCAAAAGCTACAGAGAGTTCCAGAAGAATAAGAAGAGAGAAGTCACCATTGGATTTAGCCTTTAGTAGATCATTAGAGACTTTTGTGAGAGCTGTTTCAGTAGAGTGCAGAGCACGGAAACCAGATTGTAAGGGGTCAAGCAGAGAGTTAGCAGAGAGATAACGAATTAACCGAGAATAAACCAGGCGTTCCAAAAGTTTAGAGATGAAGGGGAGGTTAGAGACGGGTCGATAGTTAGCAGCACAGGATGGGTCCAGGGAGGGTTTTTTCAGTAGCGGGGTTATAACAGCATGCTTGAAGGAGGATGGGAAGATTCCAGAAGAGAGAGAAAGGTTAAATATTTTAGTAAGGTAAGTAGTGACAGCAGGGGACAGAGATTGGAGAAGGTGTGAGGGGAAAGGGTCACTACTGCAGGTTGTGGGGAGAGATGAAGAAAGTAGCTGGGAGACTTCCTCTTCTGTAACAGGTTCAAAAGATGAGAATGGACAGTCTGAAGTGCGGCTGGTGAGGGGATCAGTACTATCGTAGGTGTGGGAGTCAATGCCACCTGGGGCTTGGGCAGTAATTTCCTGACGGATCTTATCAATTTTATCATGGAAATACCTGGCCAGGTCATCAGCACTAAGGTCTGTGAATGGCGTCTGTTCCTTGGGTGTGAGTAAGGAGTGAAAGGTTTCAAAAAGCCTTTTAGGGTTGCTGGAGAGAGAAGAGATGAGGGCGGTGAAATAGTCTTGTTATATAGGTACAGATACTCACTGTGCTGTTTGGAGACCTGTATATAGGGTACAGATACTCACTGTGCTGTTTGGTGGCCTGTATATAGGGTACAGATACTCACTGTGCTGTTTGGTGGCCTGTATATAGGGTACAGATACTCACTGTGCTGTTTGGAGACCTGTATATAGGGTACAGATACTCACTGTGCTGTTTGGAGACCTGTATATAGGGTACAGATACTCACTGTGCTGTTTGGTGGCCTGTATATAGGGTACAGATACTCACTGTGCTGTTTGGTGGCCTGTATATAGGGTACAGATACTCACTGTGCTGTTTGGAGACCTGTATATAGGGTACAGATACTCACTGTGCTGTTTGGTGGCCTGTATATAGGGTACAGATACTCACTGTGCTGTTTGGTGGCCTGTATATAGGGTACAGATACTCACTGTGCTGTTTGGTGACTTGTATATAGGGTACAGATACTCACTGTGCTGTTTGGAGACCTGTATATAGGGTACAGATACTCCCTGTGCTGTTTGGAGACCTGTATATAGGGTACAGATACTCCCTGTGCTGTTTGGTGGCCTGTATATAGGGTACAGATACTCACTGTGCTGTTTGGAGACCTGTATATAGGGTACAGATACTCACTGTGCTGTTTGGAGACCTGTATATAGGGTACAGATACTCACTGTGCTGTTTGGTGGCCTGTATATAGGGTACAGATACTCCCTGTGCTGTTTGGTGGCCTGTATATAGGGTACAGATACTCACTGTGCTGTTTGGAGACCTGTATATAGGGTACAGATACTCCCTGTGCTGTTTGGTGGCCTGTATATAGGGTAAAGATACTCCCTGTGCTGTTTGGTGGCCTGTATATAGGGTACAGATACTCCCTGTGCTGTTTGGTGGCCTGTATATAGGGTACAGATACTTCCTGTGCTGTTTGGTGGCCTGTATATAGGGTACAGATACTCCCTGTGCTGTTTGGTGGCCTGTATATCAAATCAAATCAAAAAAGCTTTATTGGTACGTCCCAATAGATTTTTGGCATTGCCAAAGCTAGTAAAGTGGGGGGGGGGAGTTTGACTCGGGTGGGTGGGTGAGTGGTGGGGGTGGGGTGGTTGGTTTGGGGTATAACAGTCCATGGAGTCTCAACTTCCTCTTAGTTGGTGACTGCTATATGGGGTGGGTGGGGGTGGGGCGGGTGTATTGGGATAAATATAACAGTCCATGGAGTCTCATCTTCCTCTGGTTTGGTGACAGCTGGACACGTATTGGGCAGCGATCTCCACAGTGGCCTCTTCTTCTCCCAGTAGGATGTAGAGTTTCCTCTTCTCGTCTGCAGATATGAAGTCTGGGATGTGGGCAGAGAGTCTTTGGTAGTAGATGGCCCTCACAGCTGAGTATTTGGTGCAGTGTAGCAGGAAGTGGGTCTGGTCTTCTAGGGCCCCCTGGTCACAGTGCTGGCACAGTCTCTTCTCCCGTGGCTTGTACGTCTGCCTGTATCGCCCCGTCTCTATCTCTAGGTTGTGGGCGCTCAGTCTGTATCGGCTCAGGGTCTGTCTGTGCTTGGGGTGGCGTATTCTCTCCAGGTAGGTGGCCATGGTGTAGTCCCTTTGTAGGGATTGGTACACGGTGAGTTTCTTGGAGTTATTTATTTCGTTTCTCCATTCTTCAGTGTACCGCTCTCTGTTTGCCTCTGTGGTCGCCTTTATTTCGGCCTTGGTTATCATCTGTTGGTGTTTTTGGTTTGGTGGTTGGCTGCTGTTTGGTTGGTGAGTGTCTGGTTTGCTCCGGTGGCTTAGCCATGCTTGGTGGTGGTAGGAGTCGCTCCCCTGGATGTGTGCCTGGAAAGCTAGCACCCTCTTCTGTATGGTGAGCCATAGGGGGAGTCTGCCTAGCTCTGCCCTGCAGGCCATGTTGGTGGTGTTGCGATGGACATGGAGCAGGTATTTGCAGAACTCCAGGTGGAAATTCTCTGTTGGAATGGAATCCCACTTTGACTGGTCTGGGTAGGTGGCTGGGCCCCAAACCTCACTGCCATAGAGAAGGATCGGGGAGATGACTGCGTCAGATATCTTCAGCCAGACCCTCACCGGTGGTTTGAGGTGGTACAGTTGTCTTCTGATGGCGTAGAAGGTTCTGCAGGCTTTTGCTTTCAGGGTTTCTATTGCTGCTTTGAAGCTTCCTGATTGGCTGAGCTCCAGCCCCAGGTAGGTGTAGCTGTTGGTTTTCTCCAGTGTGGAGCCGTTCAATGTGAATTGTGGGGTGGTGGAGGCTTTATTGTGGCCCTTCTTCTGAAATACCATGATTTTGGTCTTCTTCTGGTTGATGGGTAGGGCCCATGCGGTGCTGAATTTTTCCAGCACTGACAGGCTTTCTTGGAGGTCTTTCTCGGTGGGGGCCAGGAGTAGGAGGTCGTCGGCGTATAGCAGGAACTTCACCTCCCGGTCGTTCAGGGTGAGGCCTGGGATTGGTGAGGCCTCCAGGGCTGTAGCCAGTTCATTGATATAGATGTTGAAGAGCGTTGGGCTCAGGCTACAGCCTTGTCTGACCCCTCGGGCCTGTTGGAAGTATTCTGTCCTTTTCCCATTCACCTTCACACTGCACTGGTTTCCGGTGTAGGAGCTCTTGTTGACGTCGTACGTTCTTCCTCCTATTCCACTCTCTAGGAGTAGGCCTGGGTGCCATACTGAGTCGAACGCCTTCTTAAAGTCTACGAAGCAGGAGAATATCTTGCCTCTTCTGGTGTTGTGGACGTGCGTCTTGATGAGGCTGTGCAGGGTGTAGATATGGTCTGTGGTGCGGTGGTTTGGCATGAACCCTGCTTGGCTCTTGCTGAGGACCCCGTGTTGTGTGAGGAAGGTGAGGATTCTGTTATTGATGATGCTGTTGAACAGTTTCCCTAGCGTGCTGCTGACGCAGATCCCTCTGTAGTTGTTGGGGTCATATTGGTCCCCATTCTTGTAGATGGAGGTTATGAGGCCTTTGTTCCAGTCTTCGGGGAAGTGTCCAGCATTGAGCACGAGGGTGAATAGCTTTGCCAGTGCCGCGTGTATTGCTGGAGAGCTGTATTTGATCATCTCTGGTAGGATGCCGTCAGGGCCACTGGCCTTTTTGCCTTTCAGCAGGGCAATTCTTTCCTGTATATCTTTTATGGTGATTGGCGAGTCCAGAGGGTTCTGGAAGTCTTTGATGACTTTCTCCATGTCCCTCAGTTTGGTGATTATCTGTTGCTGTTCTGGAGTTAGTTCTTCTTCTGGGATGTTTTTGTAGAGACCTCTGAAGTAGTTGAGCCAGATATTGCCATTTTGAATGTGGAGAGAGTTTTTCTTGGGCTTTGTGCCCATGTGGTGCCAGGTCTCCCAGAATGAGCTGTCCTGGAGGGAGTCCTCTAGTTGCTCTATTTTGTGGGAGAGGTACCTCTGTCTCTTCTCTCTGAGGGTGCCCTTGTATTGCTTGCATAGATTGTTGTAGGCTTCCCTCGACTCTCTGTTGTTGGGGTCTCTGTGTTTCTGGTTGGAGGCTGCCCTTAGAGAACGGCGTAGAGCCTTGCAGTCGCTGTCAAACCATTTGTGAGACTGTTTGTTAGTCGGTCTCTTGGGCTTTGTCTGTTTCAGGCCTGCTAGTTCTGCCGTGGTGTACAGGATGTTACTGAAGTCCTTCACTGCTCGGGTGACCCCTTGTTGGTCTGGCTGGTAGGAACTCATATAGAAGTTTGTGAGCAGTTCCTTGATTTCGGGTCGGTTAGCCGCATTGGTGTATTCGGTGGCCCGGTGACTGGCCCATTTGAAGAATGGTGGCAGGTTGTAGAGACCAATCTGGTGGGGCTGCTGTGTGAGGGGCTTGTCAGTGGATCTCATGTACAGCAGGATCTGATTGTGGTCTGACAGGTGTGTCTCAGGGGTGACTATGAGAGCATCTATGTCTGCTGGGTCTGCGTCTGTGATGACATAGTCCACCACGCTGTTGCCCACATGGGAGTTTAGTGTGAAGCGTCCCTGAGTGTCCCCTCTGGTACGCCCGTTCATTATGTACAGTCCCAGACTCCGGCACAGGTTCAGCAGCTGTCTCCCGCTCTTGTTGACGACTATGTCATAGCTATTTCTTCTTCTCTGTGCAGACTCCAGGTGGTGGACCTCGCCTACCGGGATGTGCAGGTTTCCATCAGAGGACAGGAAGTCTTTCTCTGTTCCAGTCCTGGCGTTTAGGTCGCCGCAGATCAGCACTCTGCCTTGGGACTGGAACTGGGCAGATTCCCTTTGTAGGACCTCATAGATGTCTGGGTTGTGGTAGGTGGACTCAGATGGGGGGATGTATACTGCACAGAGATAGATGTCGTGTTGGCCGTTGAGGATGGAGTTGCTTATTTTTATCCACATGTGGTTGTCACCGCGTTTGATGGCTTTCACATGTTCTTTAAGCTCCTCCTTGAACCATATTAGTATGCCTCCTGAGTGGCGGCCTAGTTTGGTAGTCTTGCTTTTCCGGGCAGCGACAGAGAATTCCTTGTAGCCCATGGGTGTTAGGGATTCATCTTCTGCCCGGGTCCATGTCTCTAGGAGGATTTGGATGTCTATGTTTTTTAGTCTGTCTATAAATTCTGGATCGTTTGGTTTGGATCCAAAGGCTGAGGCGTTCAGCCCTTGGATATTCCAGCTACTGATAGTCAGTGGTGTCATCTTTGGTGGGTATACCTTGTAATGAGCTGTCCTGCAGAGGACGGGCTGGGTTCCTGATTGGTGGCCATGTTGTGGATCCCAGTCTGGAGCAGTGTGTCGCACAGGGTGCTGAACATGGTTCTTATCTCCTCCATGTCTGTGCTCTGCCTTGTTCTGTATGGCACAAGTGGCTTCCGCCCTGGTTTATAGTAGTCCCCATTTCCAGTTTTTTGGGGGAGACGTTGTGTTTGAGATATTTTCCAGCCAGGCAACCCCCCCATGTGCTGTTTGGAGGCCTGTATATAGGGTACAGATACTCATTGTGCTGTTTGGAGACCTGTATATAGGGTACAGATACTGATTGTGCTGTTTGGAGACCTGTATATAGGGTACAGATACTCCCTGTGCTGTTTGGTGACCTGTATATAGGGTACAGATACTCACTGTGCTGTTTGGAGACCTGTATATAGGGTACAGATACTCACTGTGCTGTTTGGAGACCTGTATATAGGGTACAGATACTCCCTGTGCTGTGTGGTGGCCTGTATATAGGGTACAGATACTCACTGTGCTGTTTGGTGGCCTGTATATAGGGTACAGATACTCCCTGTGCTGTTTGGAGACCTGTATATAGGGTGCAGATACTCCCTGTGCTGTTTGGTGGCCTGTATATAGGGTACAGATACTCCCTGTGCTGTTTGGTGGCCTGTATATGGGGTACAGATACTCACTGTGCTGTTTGGTGGCCTTTATATAGGGTACAGATACTCCCTGTGCTGTTTGGAGACCTGAATATAGGGTACAGATACTCCCTGTGCTGTTTGGTGGCCTGTATATAGGGTACAGATACTCCCTGTGCTGTTTGGTGGCCTGTATATGGGGTACAGATACTCACTGTGCTGTTTGGTGGCCTGTATATAGGGTACAGATACTCCCTGTTTGGTGACCTGTATATAGGGTACAGATACTCCCTGTGTTGTTTGGTGGCCTGTATATAGGGTACAGATACTCATTGTGCTGTGTGGTGGCCTGTATATAGGGTACAGATACTCATTGTGCTGTTTGGTATCCTGTATATAGGGTACAGATACTCCCTGTGCTGTTTGGTGGCCTGTATATAGGGTACAGATACTCCCTGTGCTGTTTGGTGGCCTGTATATAGGGTACAGATACTCACTGTGCTGTTTGGTGCCCTGTATATAGGGTACAGATACTCCCTGTTTGGTGACCTGTATATAGGGTACAGATACTCCCTGTGCTGTTTGGTGACCTGTATATAGGGTACAGATACTCACTGTGCTGTGTGGTGGCCTGTATATAGGGTACAGATACTCATTGTGCTGTTTGGAGACGTGTATATAGGGTACAGATACTCCCTGTGCTGTTTGGAGACCTGTATATAGGGTACAGATACTCACTGTGCTGTTTGGAGACCTGTATATAGGGTACATATACTCCCTGTGCTGTTTGGAGACCTGTATATAGGGTACAGATACTCCCTGTGCTGTTTGGTGACTTGTATATAGGGTACAGATACTCACTGTGCTGTTTGGTGGCCTGTATATAGGGTACAGATACTCCCTGTGCTGTTTGGAGACCTGTATATATGGTACAGATACTCCCTGTGCTGTTTGGTGGCCTGTATATAGGGTACAAATACTCCCTGTGCTGTTTGGTGACCTGTATATAGGGTACAGATACTCCCTGTGCTGTTTGGTGACCTGTATATAGGGTACATATACTCACTGTGCTGTTTGGAGACCTGTATATAGGGTACAGATACTCCCTGTGCTGTTTGGAGACCTGTATATAGGGTACAGATACTCACTGTGCTGTTTGGAGACCTGTATATAGGGTACATATACTCCCTGTGTTGTTTGGAGACCTGTATATAGGGTACAGATACTCCCTGTGCTGTTTGGTGGCCTGTATATAGGGTACAGATACTCATTGTGCTGTTTGGTGGCCTGTATATAGGGTACAGATACTCCCTGTGCTGTTTGGTGACCTGTATATAGGGTACAGATACTCCCTGTGCTGTGTGGTGGCCTGTATATAGGGTACAGATACTCACTGTGCTGTTTGGTGGCCTGTATATAGGGTACAGATACTCCATGTGCTGTTTGGAGACCTGTATATAGGGTACAGATACTCCCTGTGCTGTTTGGTGGCCTGTATATAGGGTACAGATACTCCCTGTGCTGTTTGGTGACCTGTATATAGGGTACAGATACTCACTGTGCTGTTTCGAGACCTGTATATAGGGTACAGATACTCCCTGTGCTGTTTGGAGACCTGTATATAGGGTACATATACTCCCTGTGCTGTTTGGAGACCTGTATATAGGGTACAGATACTCCCTGTGCTGTTTGGTGGCCTGTATATAGGGTACAGATACTCATTGTGCTGTTTGGTGGCCTGTATATAGGGTACAGATACTCCCTGTGCTGTTTGGTGACTTGTATATAGGGTACAGATACTCACTGTGCTGTTTGGTGACCTGTATATAGGGTACAGATACTCACTGTGCTGTTTGGTGGCCTGTATATAGGGTACATATACTCACTGTGCTGTTTGGAGACCTGTATATAGGGTACAGATACTCCCTGTGCTGTTTGGAGACCTGTATATAGGGTACAGATACTCACTGTGCTGATTGGTGGCCTGTATATAGGGTACAGATACTCCCTGTTTGGTGACCTGTATATAGGGTACAGATACTCCCTGTGCTGTTTGGTGGCCTGTATATAGGGTACAGATACTCCCTGTGCTGTTTGGTGACCTGTATATAGGGTACAGATACTCATTGTGCTGTGTGGTGGCCTGTATATAGGGTACAGATACTCATTGTGCTGTTTGGAGACCTGTATATAGGGTACAGATACTCCCTGTGCTGTTTTGGTGGCCTGTATATAGGGTACAGATACTCCCTGTGCTGTTTGGAGACCTGTATATAGGGTACATATTCTCCCTGTGCTGTTTGGAGACCTGTATATAGGGTACAGATACTCACTGTGCTGTTTGGAGACCTGTATATAGGGTACATATACTCCCTGTGCTGTTTGGAGACCTGTATATAGGGTACAGATACTCCCTGTGCTGTTTGGTGGCCTGTATATAGGGTACAGATACTCCCTGTGCTGTTTGGTGACTTGTATATAGGGTACAGATACTCCCTGTGCTGTTTGGAGACCTGTATATAGGGTACAGATACTCACTGTGCTGTTTGGTGGCCTGTATATAGGGTACAGATACTCCCTGTGCTGTTTGGTGACCTGTATATAGGGTACAGATACTCACTGTGCTGTTTGGAGACCTGTATATAGGGTACAGATACTCCCTGTGCTGTTTGGAGACCTGTATATAGGGTACAGATACTCCCTGTGCTGTTTGGAGACCTGTATATAGGGTACAGATACTCACTGTGCTGTTTGGAGACCTGTATATAGGGTACAGATACTCCCTGTTCTGTTTGGTGGCCTGTATATAGGGTACAGATACTCCCTGTGCTGTTTGGTGGCCTGTATATAGGGTACAGATACTCATTGTGCTGTTTGGTGGCCTGTATATAGGGTACAGATACTCACTGTGCTGTTTGGTGGCCTGTATATAGGGTACAGATACTCCCTGTGCTGTTTGGTGACCTGTATATAGGGTACAGATACTCCTTGTGCTGTTTGGTGACTTGTATATAGGGTACAGATACTCACTGTGCTGTTTGGTGGCCTGTATATAGGGTACAGATACTCACTGTGCTGTTTGGTGGCCTGTATATAGGGTACAGATACTCACTGTGCTGTTTGGAGACCTGTATATAGGGTACAGATACTTACTGTGCTGTTTGGAGACCTGTATATAGGGTACAGATACTCCCTGTGCTGTTTGGTGACTTGTATATAGGGTACAGATACTCACTGTGCTGTTTGGTGGCCTGTATATAGGGTACAGATACTCACTGTGCTGTTTGGAGACCTGTATATAGGGTACAGATACTCACTGTGCTGTTTGGTGACCTGTATATAGGGTACAGATACTCACTGTGCTGTTTGGTGACCTGTATATAGGGTACAGATACTCCCTGTGCTGTTTGGAGACCTGTATATAGGGTACATATACTCACTGTGCTGTTTGGTGGCCTGTATATAGGGTACAGATACTCACTGTGCTGTGTGGTGACCTGTATATAGGGTACAGATACTCATTGTGCTTTTTGGAGACCTGTATATAGGGTACAGATACTCATTGTGCTGTTTGGTGACCTGTATATAGGGTACAGATACTCCCTGTGCTGTGTGGTGGCCTGTATATAGGGTACAGATACTCCCTGTGCTGTTTGGTGGCCTGTATATAGGGCTACATATACTCCCTGTGCTGTTTGGTGACTTGTATATAGGGTACAGATACTCCCTGTGCTGTTTGGAGACCTGTATATAGGGTACAGATACTCGCTGTGCTGTTTGGAGACCTGTATATAGGGTACATATACTCCCTGTGCTGTTTGGAGACCTGTATATAGGGTACAGATACTCCCTGTGCTGTTTGGTGGCCTGTATATAGGGTACAGATACTCATTGTGCTGTTTGGTGGCCTGTATATAGGGTACAGATACTCCCTGTGCTGTTTGGTGACTTGTATATAGGGTACAGATACTCACTGTGCTGTTTAGTGACCTGTATATAGGGTACAGATACTCACTGTGCTGTTTGGAGACCTGTATATAGGGTACAGATACTCCCTGTGCTGTTTGGTGACCTGTATATAGGGTACAGATACTCACTGTGCTGATTGGTGGCCTGTATATAGGGTACAGATACTCCCTGTGCTGTTTGTTGGCCTGTATATTGGGTGCAGATACTCAGTGTTGTTTGGGGACCTGTATATAGGGTTCAGATACTCCCTGTGCTGTTTGGTGGCCTGTATATAGGGTACAGATACTCCCTGTGCTGTTTGGAGACCTGTATATAGGGTACAGATACTCACTGTGCTGTTTGGAGACCTGTATATAGGGTACATATACTCCCTGTGCTGTTTGGAGACCTGTATATAGGGTACAGATACTCCCTGTGCTGTTTGGTGGCCTGTATATAGGGTACAGATACCCCCTGTGCTGTTTGGTGACTTGTATATAGGGTACAGATACTCCCTGTGCTGTTTGGAGACCTGTATATAGGGTACAGATACTCACTGTGCTGTTTGGAGGCTTGTATATAGGGTACAGATACTCCCTGTGCTGTTTGGTGACCTGTATATAGGGTACAGATACTCCCTGTGCTGTTTGGTGGCCTGTATATTGGGTGCAGATACTCAGTGTTGTTTTGGGACCTGTATATAGGGTTCAGATACTCCCTGTGCTGTTTGGTGGCCTGTATATAGGGTACAGATACTCCCTGTGCTGTTTGGTGACCTGTATATAGGGTACAGATACTCACTGTGCTGTTTGGAGACCTGTATATAGGGTACAGATACTCACTGTGCTGTTTGGAGGCTTGTATATAGGGTACAGATACTCCCTGTGCTGTTTGGTGACCTGTATATAGGGTACAGATACTCCCTGTGCTGTTTGGTGGCCTGTATATTGGGTGCAGATACTCAGTGTTGTTTGGGGACCTGTATTTAGGGTTCAGATACTCCCTGTGCTGTTGGTGGCCTGTATATAGGGTACAGATACTCCCTGTGCTGTTTGGTGACCTGTATATAGGGTACAGATACTCACTGTGCTGTTTGGAGACCTGTATATAGGGTACAGATACTCCCTGTGCTGTTTGGTGGCCTGTATATAGGGTACAGATACTCACTGTGCTGTTTGGTGGCCTGTATATAGGGTACAGATACTCACTGTGCTGTTTGGTGGCCTGTATATAGGGTACAGATACTCCCTGTGCTGTTTGGTGGCCTGTATATAGGGTACAGATACTCACTGTGCTGTTTGGAGACCTGTATATAGGGTACAGATACTCCCTGTGCTGTTTGGTGACCTGTATATAGGGTACAGATACTCACTGTGCTGTTTGGTGACTTGTATATAGGGTACAGATACTCACTGTGCTGTTTGGTGACCTGTATATAAGGTACAGATACTCACTGTGCTGTTTGGTGACCTGTATATAGGGTACAGATACTCACTGTGCTGTTTGGTGACCTGTATATAGGGTACAGATACTCCCTGTGCTTTTTGGAGACCTGTATATAGGGTACAGATACTCACTGTGCTGTTTGGTGGCCTGTATATAGGGTACAGATACTCACTGTGCTGTGTGGTGGCCTGTATATAGGGTACAGATACTCCCTGTGCTTTTTGGAGACCTGTATATAGGGTACAGATACTCATTGTGCTGTTTGGTGGCCTGTATATAGGGTACAGATACTCCCTGTGCTGTGTGGTGGCCTGTATATAGGGTACAGATACTCACTGTGCTGTTTGGTGGCCTGTATATAGGGCTACATATACTCCCTGTGCTGTTTGGTGACTTGTATATAGGGTACAGATACTCCCTGTGCTGTTTGGTGGCCTGTATATAGGGTACAGATACTCCCTGTGCTGTTTGGTGACTTGTATATAGGGTAAAGATACTCACTGTGCTGTTTGGAGACCTGTATATAGGGTACAGATACTCCCTGTGCTGTTTGGAGACCTGTATATAGGGTACAGATACTCCCTGTGCTGTTTGGTGGCCTGTATATAGGGTACAGATACTCACTGTGCTGTTTGGAGACCTGTATATAGGGTACAGATACTCACTGTGCTGTTTGGTGGCCTGTATATAGGGTACAGATACTCACTGTGCTGTTTGGAGACCTGTATATAGGGTACAGATACTCCCTGTGTGGTGGCCTGTATATAGGGTACAGATACTCACTGTGCTGTTTGGCGACCTGTATATAGGGTACAGATACTCCTTGTGCTGTTTGGTGGCCTGTATATAGGGTACAGATACTCATTGTGCTGTTTGGAGACCTGTATATAGGGTACAGATACTCCCTGTGCTGTTTGGTGGCCTGTATATAGGGTACAGATACTCACTGTGTTGTTTGGTGGCCTGTATATAGGGTACAGTTACTCCCTGTGCTGTTTGGAGACCTGTATATAGGGTACAGATACTCATTGTGCTGTTTGGAGACCTGTATATAGGGTACAGATACTCACTGTGCTGTTTGGAGACCTGTATATAGGGTACAGATACTCCCTGTGCTGTTTGGTGGCCTGTATATAGGGTACAGATACTCACTGTGCTGTTTGGAGACCTGTATATAGGGTACAGATACTCACTGTGCTGTTTGGTGGCCTGTATATAGGGTACAGTTACTCCCTGTGCTGTTTGGTGGCCTGTATATAGGGTACAGATACTCACTGTGCTGTTTGGAGACCTGTATATAGGGTACAGATACTCCTTGTGCTGTTTGGTGGCCTGTATATAGGGTACAGATACTCACTGTGCTGTTTGGAGACCTGTATATAGGGTACAGATACTCCCTGTGCTGTTTGGTGGCCTGTATATAGGGTACAGATACTCACTGTGCTGTTTGGAGACCTGTATATAGGGTACAGATACTCCCTGTGCTGTTTGGTGGCCTGTATATAGGGTACAGATACTCCCTGTGCTGTTTGGTGGCCTGTATATAGGGTACAGATACTCACTGTGCTGTTTGGAGACATGGTGTGGACTACACTCAACATGTACTAGTGGAAGTGAAGGAAAGAATTGTCTCAGGAGCTTAGGAAGACAATTCTAGAGCAGCCTGTTATAGGTAAAGGTTATAAGAAGCCTCCGAGCAGCTCAATGTTCCTGTCACTACAGTCGCACATATTATTCAGAAGCGTAAGATCCCGGGGACTGTCGCCGACCTCCCTGGACGTGGCTGCAGGAGGAAAACTGAGGACAAGTCAAAGAGACGGATAATACAATGGGTAAGAAAAGAGCCAGAAGAGCTTCTACAGAGATCAAAGGTGAACTTTAAGCTAAAGGAACATCAGTGTCAGATTGCACCGTCCATCGTTGTTTGAGCCAGACTGTTATGTCCCTACTGTGACACATGGAGGAGCTCTGTTATGTCCCTACTGTGACACATGGAGGAGCTCTGTTATGTCCCTGCTGTGACACATGGAGGAGCTCTGTTATGTCCCTACTGTGACACATGGAGGGGGCTCTGTTATGTCCCTACTGTGACACATGGAGGAGCTCTGTTATGTCCCTGCTGTGACACATGGAGGAGCTCTGTTATGTCCCTACTGTGACACATGGAGGGGGCTCTGTTATGTTCCTACTGTGACACATGGAGGAGCTCTGTTATGTCCCTACTGTGACACATGGAGGAGCTCTGTTATGTCCCTGCTGTGACACATGGAGGAGCTCTGTTATGTCCCTACTGTGACACATGGAGGGGGCTCTGTTATGTTCCTACTGTGACACATGGAGGAGCTCTGTTATGTCCCTACTGTGACACATGGAGGAGCTCTGTTATGTCCCTACTGTGACACATGGAGGGGGCTCTGTTATGTCCCTACTGTGACACATGGATGGAGCTCTGTTATGTCCCTACTGTGACACATGGAGGGAGCTCTGTTATGTCCCTACTGTGACACATGGATGGAGCTCTGTTATGTCCCTACTGTGACACATGGAGGAGCTCTGTTATGTCCCTACTGTGACACATGGAGGAGCTCTGTTATGTCCCTACTGTGACACATGGAGGAGCTCTGTTATGTCCCTACTGTGACACATGGAGGAGCTCTGTTATGTCCCTACTGTGACACATGGAGGAGCTCTGTTATGT
Organism: Leptodactylus fuscus; assembly: GCF_031893055.1. Taxonomy (NCBI): domain Eukaryota; kingdom Metazoa; phylum Chordata; class Amphibia; order Anura; family Leptodactylidae; genus Leptodactylus; species Leptodactylus fuscus. The sequence continues at coordinate 7,081,946 of NC_134270.1, forward strand.
CCCTACTGTGACACATGGAGGGAGCTCTGTTATGTCCCTACTGTGACACATGGAGGGGGCTCTGTTATGTCCCTACTGTGACACATGGAGGAGCTCTGTTATGTCCCTACTGTGACACATGGAGGAGCTCTGTTATGTCCCTACTGTGACACATGGAGGAGCTCTGTTATGTCCCTACTGTGACACATGGAGGAGCTCTGTTATGTCCCTACTGTGACACATGGAGGGGGCTCTGTTATGTCCCTACTGTGACACATGGAGGAGCTCTGTTATGTCCCTACTGTGACACATGGAGGGAGCTCTGTTATGTCCCTACTGTGACACATGGAGGGAGCTCTGTTATGTCCCTACTGTGACACATGGAGGGAGCTCTGTTATGTCCCTACTGTGACACATGGAGGAGCTCTGTTATGTCCCTACTGTGACACATGGAGGAGCTCTGTTATGTCCCTACTGTGACACATGGAGGGAGCTCTGTTATGTCCCTACTGTGACACATGGAGGGAGCTCTGTTATGTCCCTACTGTGACACATGGAGGAGCTCTGTTATGTCCCTACTGTGACACATGGAGGGAGCTCTGTTATGTCCCTACTGTGACACATGGAGGGAGCTCTGTTATGTTCCTACTGTGACACATGGAGGAGCTCTGTTATGTCTCTACTGTGACACATGGATGGAGCTCTGTTATGTCCCTACTGTGACACATGGAGGAGCTCTGTTATGTCCCTACTGTGACACATGGAGGAGCTCTGTTATGTCCCTACTGTGACACATGGAGGAGCTCTGTTATGTTCTGGGTCTTGAATCTGTGCAGGGTACAATGAAATCTCAAGACTATCCAGGGATTCTAGAGAGCAATGTGCTGCCCAGTCTCAGAAAGCTTGGTCTCAGCCGCAGGTTCTGGGTCTGGTAACAGGATAATGACCCAAAACACAGCTAAACCCCTAAGTATGGCTGAGAGGAGAACATGGGACTATTCTTTGAGCCCGCACCTAAATCCTATGGGAAGGAGCTGAAACATGTTGTCTGGAAAAGGCCAAACCTGAGACAACTGGAGCAGAGGAGGGGCAGAAGTGTGCACATAGCGGGTACCTGTATCCCTGTTATTATGGCCGCCTTGTTTCATCTTTCTAGCACAGGGAAGTAAGTAAATGAAGCAATCTAATGGCGACAGGAAGTGTTGTCATAGGATCTCTCACATTCTGCAGTGACTTTGCTGTCAGCCTCGTATCTGCTTGTACTGTAAACAGGCGTCCTTACAGAGGAAACATGCCGGGGTGTTTGTAGTGACAACAATGGCGCTGACCTCGCAGCGGAGCCGCGTTACGATCACTGTCTCGGGGGAAAGTCTTGTTTTTATTACAAGATTGTTTTTCCACTAAATTTTTCCACAACTTGTTTGCGTGACACAGAATTTATATGTGTATATAGGTACACGGACCGTACGTACGTAATGTTATAGGGGACAGAGGTATATACCTGGTATATAGCCCGGACAGAGCCCCCTACTGGTGCCCCCCTGTAATACCACATTATAGGGCAGGCCGGGGCTCAGTATATAGCACTGACCTCATCTCATAATGATATACTGATAGGAAAAATAGTTATATGGGGCAGAGACCGACAGTGGTATATACAGCGCTGCGGAATATGGTGGCGATATATACAGCAGAGAAGTATTAGTAATAGATTATAGGGTGAGACACAGTGGCATCATAGGATTAGATACACAGCTCAGTATACAGTATCACACAGGGTAGGATTAGATACACAGCTCAGTATACAGTATCACACAGGATAGGATTAGATACACAGCTCAGTATACAGTATCACACAGGATAGGATTAGATACACAGCTCAGTATACAGTATCACACAGGATAGGATTAGATACACAGCTCAGTATACAGTATCACACAGGATAGGATTAGATACACAGCTCAGTATACAGTATCACACAGGATAGGATTAGATACACAGCTCAGTATACAGGATCACACAGGATAGGATTAGATACACGGCTCAGTATACAGTATCACACAGGATAGGATTAGATACACAGCTCAGTATACAGGATCACACAGGATAGGATTAGATACACGGCTCAGTATACAGTATCACACAGGATAGGATTAGATACACAGCTCAGTATACAGTATCACACAGGATAGGATTAGATACAGCTCAGTATACAGTATCACACAGGATAGGATTAGATACACGGCTCAGTATACAGTATCACACAGGATAGGATTAGATACACAGCTCAGTATACAGTATGACACAGGATAGGATTAGATACAGCTCAGTATACAGTATCACACAGGATAGGATTAGATACACAGCTCAGTATACAGTATCACACAGGATAGGATTAGATACAGCTCAGTATACAGTATCACACAGGATAGGATTAGATACACAGCTCAGTATACAGTATCACACAGGATAGGATTAGATACACAGCTCAGTATACAGTATCACACAGGATAGGATTAGATACACAGCTCAGTATACAGTATCACACAGGATAGGATTAGATACAGCTCAGTATACTACAGTTATATACTCCCTGTATATTCCTGTCTGACTTGTCTGATGCTTTTTCCTATAGATAAATCTGTCGGTTCGGACTCTTCTGAAGCGTCTGGAGGAGAGCATTGGACAGCTGAGAGATTCCTTGCTGAGATCCGTCTCCACACGTCAAATGTATCCTTCACTTTCTGAGTCGGCCATCTTGTTCTTCCTCTGACAGGTAGATAACCAGAGCCGAGCACATGGGTGACTGGAGAAGTTACATGAAGTGATAGAAATGTATCGCAGGTGTGAACATGGGCAAGTGAGAGCCAGGGGTGACCCTACTACAGAGAGGTCTGTGGGGTCCTCACATGGTCATCACTTATTACTATGGGGTTACACAGTGCCCATTGACTGCACCCAGTCGTCCTCCAGAGCAGAAATCTCTACTACGAAATCTCCTACGGCTACAATAGCAAAGTACCATGGCCCGGTATAATATGCTATATACTGCTTCATCTCTGGTCAGTGGCCTCTTAGGTCCCCTCCGATATTATCCTATATACTATTGCTTTATGGTCCTAACCTAGAACCCATCTAGAACCCAGCTGGAAGGAGACCGGAGACAGACCCTCATCGATGAACTCCTCACCAAAGAGCGACAGCTGCAGATGTCCTTTAAAGGTGACGGCACCGAGCCCGATGTCATAAGGTGAGAGGTTTGGGGGTCTGTGACAAGAAAACGTATTATTATTATTTTATTGAATAACGCCATAGTTGTGCGATTCCCTACACTGGTCTGTGCCACAAAGGTGGTCACAAATAGGACGTGCCTTCTAATTGCAGCCCTTAATTACGGCACGGACACACAGGCGCAAACATTGCCAATAGAAATGAATGGAACGATTATCTGAAATTTTGCATTTGCAATTGCGGGTAAAAGCTCCGGTCGTGCGCACGAGGCCGCAGTGATGTCACCTGAAATCCTGTACGAACATCAGTGGGGATTGCCTTTGGATTTCTGTGCAGAATACGTCATGAAATCCAAATGAAACTTCCCGCGTGTGACATTGTGTTGTTTAGACATCTGTACTGGAAAGAGTTCTGTGTAGGTAGAGTCCTCAAAGTATGGCACGCCCGATCCCGAGATCTAGTAATGGCCGACACACCTGTCCCTCACCTGTTTCTGCAAAACTCATACTGCAGTTGTAGCTCAGGCAGATACGTGAAGATTACTGGTGTGGTCTGGGTAAGCTGGGATCACATCTGCCATAAAAGTGATTCCCTCACCTCTATGAAAGGTTCTCAGAGGCTACGTTTGGATAGTATTGGTGAAAGATTGTTGATTGCTAGACTCTATGATGCACTCAAAGAAATTTGGCCAAGATGACACAGATGTCACACCAAGGGACCGACAAAGTTTTAACAAATTACATAGTGGTTAATGTTGCGGTTCACCAGGGTTCGGACTCCAGTATACCTCCCTGCCCAACCATAACTCCTGTATACCTCCCTGCCCAACCATAACTCCTGTATACCTCCATACCCAACCATAACTCCTGTATACCTCCATGCCCAACCATAACTCCTGTATACCTCCATGCCCAACCATAACTCCTGTATACCTCCATGCCCAACCATAACTCCTGTATACCTCCCTGCCCAACCATAACTCCTGTATACCTCCCTGCCCAACCATAACTCCTGTATACCTCCCTGCCCAACCATAACTCCTGTATACCTCCATACCCAACCATAACTCCTGTATACCTCCATGCCCAACCATAACTCCTGTATACCTCTATGCCTAACCATAACTCCTGTATACCTCCATGTCTAACCATAACTCCTGTATACCTCTATGCCTAACCATAACTCCTGTATACCTCCATGCCCAACCATAACTCCTGTATACCTCCATACCCAACCATAACTCCTGTATACCTCCATGCCCAACCATAACTCCTGTATACTTCCACGCCCAACCATAACTCCTGTATACCTCCATGCCCAACCATAACTCCTGTATACCTCCATGCCCAACCATAACTCCTGTATACCTCCATACCCAACCATAACTCCTGTATACCTCCATGCCCAACCATAACTCCTGTATACCTCCACGCCCAACCATAACTCCTGTATACCTCCATGCCCAACCATAACTCCTGTATACCTCCATGCCCAACCATAACTCCTGTATACCTCCACGCCCAACCATAACTCCTGTATACCTCCATGCCTAACCATAACTCCTGTATACCTCCACGCCCTACCATAACTCCTGTATACCTCCATGCTATAACTCCTGTATACCTCCATGCCTAACCATAACTCCTGTATACCTCCATGCCCAACCATAACTCCTGTATACCTCCACGCCCTACCATAACTCCTGTATACCTCCACGCCCAACCATAACTCCTGTATACCTCCATACCCAACCATAACTCCTGTATACCTCCATGCCTAACCATAACTCCTGTATACCTCCACGCCCAACCATAACTCCTGTATACCTCCACGCCCAACCATAACTCCTGTATACCTCCATACCCAACCATAACTCCTGTATACCTCCATACCCAACCATAACTCCTGTATACCTCCATACCCAACCATAACTCCTGTATACCTCCATGCCCAACCATAACTCCTGTATACCTCCATGCTATAACTCCTGTATACCTCCACGCCCAACCATAACTCCTGTATACCTCCATACCCAACCATAACTCCTGTATACCTCCATGCCTAACCATAACTCCTGTATACCTCCACGCCCAACCATAACTCCTGTATACCTCCACGCCCAACCATAACTCCTGTATACCTCCATACCCAACCATAACTCCTGTATACCTCCATACCCAACCATAACTCCTGTATACCTCCATACCCAACCATAACTCCTGTATACCTCCATGCCCAACCATAACTCCTGTATACCTCCATGCTATAACTCCTGTATACCTCCATGCCTAACCATAACTCCTGTATACCTCCATGCCCTACCATAACTCCTGTATACCTCCACGCCCAACCATAACTCCTGTATACCTCCATACCCAACCATAACTCCTGTATACCTCCATACCCAACCATAACTCCTGTATACCTCCATGCCCAACCATAACTCCTGTATACCTCCACGCCCAACCATAACTCCTGTATACCTCCATGCCTAACCATAACTCCTGTATACCTCCACGCCCAACCATAACTCCTGTATACCTCCATACCCAACCATAACTCCTGTATACCTCCATACCCAACCATAACTCCTGTATACCTCCATGCCTAACCATAACTCCTGTATACCTCCATGCCCTACCATAACTCCTGTATACCTCCATGCCTAACCATAACTCCTGTATACCTCCATGCCCTACCATAACTCCTGTATACCTCCATGTCTAACCATAACTCCTGTATACCTCCATGCCCAACCATAACTCCTGTATACCTCCATGCCTAACCATAACTCCTGTATACCTCTATGCCTAACCATAACTCCTGTATGCCTCCATGCCTAACCATAACTCCTGTATACCTCATGCCTAACCATATCTCCTGTATACTTCCATACCTAACCATAACTCCTGTATACCTCCATGCCTAACCATAACTCCTGTATACCTCCATGCCTAACCATAACTCCTGTATACCTCCATGCCCAACCATAACTCCTGTATACCTCTATGCCTAACCATAACTCCTGTATACCTCCATGCTATAACTCCTGTATACCTCCATGCCTAACCATAACTCCTGTATACCTCCATGCCCAACCATAACTCCTGTATACCTCCATGCCTAACCATAACTCCTGTATACCTCTATGCCTAACCATAACTCCTGTATACCTCCATGCCCAACCATAACTCCTGTATACCTCCATGCTATGACTCCTGTATACCTCCATGCCTAACCATAACTCCTGTATACCTCCATACCCAACCATAACTCCTGTATACCTCCATGCCCAACCATAACTCCTGTATACCTCCATGCCTAACCATAACTCCTGTATACCTCCATGCCCAACCATAACTCCTGTATACCTCCATGCCCAACCATAACTCCTGTATACCTCCATACCCAGCAATAACTCCTGTATACCTCCATGCCCAACCATAACTCCTGTATACCTCCATACCCAGCAATAACTCCTGTATACCCCCATGCTATAACTCCTCCAGGCTCGGGGCGCCCAGCAGCCTCCGCTGAGGTTTCCCCAATAACCTTCCCCTTGGCTGTAATGTTGTCCTCACGTCCATAGATTATTATTACATCCGAGGAGAACGTTCTGATTCCAGCATTTCCTTATTGGAGTATTTGTGTTCCTGAGTGTATCTACGTCTTGTTTATTCCTCTCTATGTTTCCTTATATACCCCATTATCCCTCTTCTATTCCTATTACATATAGTATATTTCCTCGCAGCGTGGTGCGGCCATTTGACAATCTCATTTAAGCCATTACTCCTGCCAGTTTGACTAGGGCACAGGGGCGCAGGGGCCGAGGTACCAGAGCGATGAATCCGCCCTTTCTTCTTACTTAAGATCTGTAACGTCTTGACTCCTGTTCCGGCCTTTCACTCCGTGTCCATCATCCCTTCGCTCCCTGAGCTGACAGTTTCCGTCGTCCCCCTCCATGTGACGTTCTACGTTCCGCTTACTGCTCTGCTGATCAGATGAAGGTTCCGGTCCCAATAACCACATCTACGATTCTTACGAAATTAGGGAAATGAATCAGAGTTTATATTTGGTCATAACTCGCTGACTCTCGGTCAGACAATTGCAGGTGTCAAAATGTTTATTTCCCGATGGAAATGTCACGTTCAGCCGGGCAGAACATTGCTCTGGTCACTGACTAATCATCAAGAGCACAAAACCTTTGTCAGACATTCCTGTACCCTGCAGCCCTTGTATTGTTCAAAATGGTCGCTCAGCGGCTCGCTTATCTAGAACCTGATTGTTATTCCCTTTGCAGGGGGCTTCTTCATTTTCCTGGTTTCTTGCTGGTGCTCTTGTGTCCATAACACTCAGGCCAATCCTGAGAAATATTTGCAGTAAGGCAGACATGTTATCTCCCAGAAATCGGCCTCTTCCATTAGGGGGCACTGCTTGGATGGAGGTAATACATGTCACAATGGGGATCCATATGATGTCAGAACCCCTGCCCAGAGTATCTCCTGCCGCCTCTGCCTCTCCCGGTGCCATCTCTGACTCGTCTGCGCCCAGCTCTCCACATGTCTTCCTTTCCTCCCTGGCCCTGTTGCGATCCTCGCGCGCCTATTGTCATGCCATGGTCAGCGTGGGTGCTTGATAACAGGACTTTATGCAGCAATTCCTTCTGTAAAGTTGGACAAGATGGACCTGTCTTTGCACGCATGACCCTGTCAATGATTCCCTGATTCTTCCTTGGACCAGTTTTGGTGGAAACAGCCCACGAGACCTTCTGCTTTGGAGCTGCCGTGATAATCCGTTGTCGCCATCACAATTTGGCCCTTGTCAAAGTGACTTAGCTTCGTCCACTATCAACCACAAGAAGTGACTGCTCACTATCTGCCTAATATTCTACTCCTTAGGGGTATATTCACAATGGCGGCATCTGGAGAGAATCCTCTTCATATACAGAGACTGTGGAGCCTCGACTTTCTGCCATGTTCTTCCCCCTGATTGACCTCAAATACAATAAGGTTTCTTAAATAAGATATTACAAAGTTTCTTCGTTTATTGTATACTTGACCGTACGTTGCAGTGACCGGCGTCTATATCTATAGGTGGTCTGTAAGACGTTGTGCAGCGGCCGACACCATGTAGTGAGGACCATTGCTGGCTCAGACTTTGTACTGGTTTATTATGGGCCTAGTCGCCTATCACATGAGATACGTTGCGCTCATATTGTCCTATACGTCTCTGTATCGGTTCCAGCGTCGTCGCCTCCTCACCCCCGCACCGTCCTATTTCCCCCTTCGTGTCCTTCCTAACAAGTGCGATAATTAGTTAAATCTGCCGGGTAGTCAGAAGCGATCTGCACAGTCCAGCGCACAGCCATGATTTCAGGGGTTTAGGCGATTAAGTGAGCGCAGGCGGTGGGGGGCTAATTGGATAATCTTTAATCTTCACACCAGCAAAAAAGCTGAGCCGGCCCGATCACAGGACGCAGAGGAAGTTCTACTGGAACGCGCTTACCAAACATGTCAGGGAGATTACACTTTACTGCAGAGATAATCGGGCTTCGTCTGCGGCCGTATAAAGGGGGGATGAGAAGGACGGGGGGATTTACACTTCTTTTATTTAATGAGTCGGAGTTGAAAGTAATTCAGTGCAAAACCTTGTCCAGTGTTACGATGGCGGCTTTAGGGCTAGGCCTCATGGACAGGTTTCTGTAATGTGGATGAGTATGGATCCTATAGGTCAGGGGTCGGGAACCTTCACCTCTCCGGCTGCTGTGAAACTACAACTCCCAGCATGCTCCATTCACTTACATGGGAGTGAACAGCAGAGCAAGTATGCATGCTGGGAGTTGTAGTTTTGCAACAGCTGGAGAGCCGAACGTTCCCTACCCCTGCTATAGGAGGCGCTGCCTCCGCTCTGGTGTCCGGGTCACACCAGGTGTGTTAGGGGTGAGGTTGCATTTAGGAGAGTCATAAGACCACACTCAACAGTAAATGCCAAGGTCGGGGGTGGGTTATCTGTGACTGTCCGCCATAGCAGCCAAGGCAGCGCCCCCTACTGGTTCCACGTCACCTACCGTACTTCTAACTACTCCATTCCAGCATCCAACATGGAGTAATAACATGTCTACTATAACACGGGGGCTTCCAGCCCAAACAAAAGGCCAGTGCAATGAATAATGGTACAGTAATGAGACTCCAAAATTGTGCTAGCACCTTAGGTCTTATATAGATGCCTGTACTGTCGCCCTATAGGGGAAGGGAATCTCTTACAATAGGTAGACATTTGTATGTCCACTCTAGGCTCAGCTTGTGATTACTGGGGGTCTCACCTTTGGGACCCCCCCCTTTGTTTATACAAGCTCTAGTTACCTGCACGGTAGGGTGTGCAATGCTAGACCAGATCCCAGAGATTAGATCCCCCCCCTCCCCCCCCACCCATTCTAGCAATATGCCCTGACAAGATGTGCCCGTATATCAGACTCAGACACAATACCAGCCTTCGCCCCCTGCATTGGCAGACCTGAGACCTGCATATAGTATATCCAGTGACTGGTCTGCAGGGTTCTCTCTGACCAGCTCCACCAGTTTCTGCAGAGACCAGCAGGCGGCCATGTTATATGCGGAAGGTCGCCTTAGTTTTCTTATTATTGCAGATTGCAATCTGGTTTTTACGATTTTGGAGGAGAATTTGGGGCTCTGTTTTTAGGGGGTTGTTCATGGAGGATAATCTCTAACATTGGGGTACATCAGGATTTAGTGCATTGTGACGGGTTTGCATCCTGCTGGGCGCTGCTGTTATAACTTCTTACATCTATCAGTATTACGGACGACTTTTCAGTGGTGGATTGTGAAGCTGATATATTTTTAGGACCTTTCACCTCCTCTCATGTAAGAGCTGCTGCTCCTCTCATTCCGGCACGGTTGGGTTTACCGTTACCGAGACGGCACATCTTGTGGTTATTTACATACCATGAGCTGCCCAAATGGTGAAGATCCTGTAGCCATACCCCATAGATCCTATAGCACATCAGCCACCAAAATTAACCCTACGTGTTACCCAGGATTGTTCGAGGGTGCAGAAAATACAGAAAATATTCCAACTGTGCTCAAATCATTATAGTGGCGCCTACTAACAGATACTACGACCTGGAGATTCTCTTTAAGATGCCACTAAACAACTACAATTCCCAGCAATGCTATGGCCACATGTACAGCTCTGCTTGTCTCCTTTCACCCAGTAGAGGGCAGAGTTTTAGTCATTGACATTGATCGACAGAATCCTGAGAGGGAGGAGGAGAGGCCTTGGAAGAAATTTTACATACTTTTCATAGTTTTGAATGATTTGATTGGGTCAAGAGTAATAAGCCTGCGCCTCTCCGGCCTTCCCCCACCTCTGCAGCCTGCGCCTCTCCGTTCTGTCCCCCCCCCCTCTCCCCCCGTCCTGCGCCTACCTCTGCAGCCTGCGTCCCCCCAGCCTGTGCCATTGCAACCTACGCCCATCCAGCCTGTGCCTACCTTCGCAGTCTGCGCTTCTCCTCCTTGTCCTGCGCCTAACTCTGCAGCCTGTCCCCCTCATCCTGCAGCTTGCACCCCTGCACCCCCATCCTGCGCCTCTGCAGCCTGAGCCCCTCCACCCTGCGCCCCCATCCTGCACCTCTGCAGCCTGAGCCCCTGCGCCCCCACCCTCCGCCTCTGCAGCCTGAGCCCCTCCACCCTGCGCCCCCATCCTGCACCTCTGCAGCCTGAACCCCTCCACCCTGCGCCCCTCCACCACCCTGCGCCCCCCATCCTGCGCCTCTGCAGCCAGAGCCCCTCCACCACCCTGCGCCCCCCATCCTGCGCCTCTGCAGCCAGAGCCCCTCCAACCTGCCCCCCCATCCTGCGCCTCTGCAGCCTAAAACTACAACGCCCCCTAGTGAACAAATGGTTATATGCTGTGACTTAGTCCTTTACGTCTGCCTTAACCTTCCCCTTATACACATGATGCAGTTGTAGCCTTATATTTGATAGCCTTTTGTGCCCCCCTATGACACTGTCCAGTCTCTGCCCCTCCGAGGCCTCTTTTGTCCGCAAGTCCCACCTGTCTATACGCTTTCTATCTGACTGTCCTCCATCACTTGCTGCTATATACCGTCCCTACCCCCCTATGTGTAGACTTTATCAGCTCTCTTTGTATGTTATTCCTACCGGCGTCTCTTCTATTCCCAGCCTGCGCTCCAGTAGTCATCAGCCTGATGCAGAGGTTTTCTGTTGGGTTCGTCAGTGGGTGCAGTTCCCAAAATGGGTCAGTAGATGGCGCTCTCCACCACCTAATGGCCCGTCCTACAATCCCGGCTGCCAGCACTTACTTTCTGCCATCACTATTTTGCATCTTGTTGTCACTCTTCATTTCCAGAAGATTTGTCTAAGCCGTGCGGTTTTACCCGGGTATCGCCTCCACATCACAGCTCTAGATTACATTTTCTATCAGGAATCCCGGGGACTAGAAAGGCCTAGAAAACGGCATATTGTGAATATTATTTGCAATTAGATATGTATCTGCAGTGTGCACATGAAGGCTTCGGGGCAAAGCACGTGTTGAGGCGGACGCCAGCTTTGCAGTTTCTTATACCACGCTATTATTTGACATGTTTATTATGTTACAATTCTCGTGTGCTTTATTTATTTAAAGGGATGTGACATCATTACAAATGGCAATACACTCAATATACATTTTATTACTGTATAAAAAAAAAAGTTTCCTTACATAGATGACAACTATTTGCTGGTAAAATCGCCCACTAGTGTCCAAAATGTATACGTCTGTGCATGTCAGGTTAGGGAGGCATTGTAGTGTTAGTCGCACATGTCCCCAATGCTGCGAGAGAACTCTCCAGCGCCGCCTCTGTCTTCTTCCAGAATGGGCTCTTCACGCGTCTTCTTCTGGGATTTGGTTTGAAACTTCTAGTCCTCGGGCCTAGGGTAAAGCCAAGTGCGGTTGCCCGCCGGCCACAAGAAAATGGACGCTGGCAATAATGTGCCAGCGGCCATTTTCGTGTGTCCGGCAGGCATGCACAGTCGGCTTTGCCCAAGGCCTAGAAGTTTGAAGCCAACCCCCGGAAGAAGATACGTGAAGAGCCTGTTCTGGAAGAAGATGGAGGCGGCGCTGGAGAGTTCCTTCGCAGCATTGGGGACGCCCCCAGTGCTTTTTGAACGCTGGGGCCCGCCCCCAGTGCTGCGAAAGAGCTCATTTGCATATGATATCCCTGATTCTTTTTCTAAAGCTTCAGCAGAAGCTGTACTGTATTCTACTGTACAGACATGAGAAACATAGTCTCACTACAACGACATGCGAAGACTCACATTCTGAACACCAGGGGGCAGTATTAGAAGCCAATAATGATTGGTAAATTCCTATTCGGTTTACTTCTAGCCATTTGTATTGCTGGCACAGCCCCTGTTCTATTTGCTGGGCTTCAGCAGGTTGTTGTGCACTTTGCAGATGATTTTTGCATCGTGTCCTTTCTTGATATCGTAGGATACATCTTTATTTTTGTTTGCTTCAATAAAAGTGAATTTTTAGAGGTATATTTGGCTCTTTAGCTCTCTTGTCTATGTAGTTGTGCAGCTCTAAGGGGACGAAGGTGAATTCCCCAAATGTATTACATGTAGTGTTTGCAGGTAGAAACAGGCCGGGAATTTATAGGAATAACACTAGGTTCACACTAGCACCCGGAGTCGGTTCTCAGCTATCGGAAAGCTGTCAGACCGGGTCCAGCCGTGAGCGCCGGTGAGCGTTTTATGCTCTCCGCCGCAAAACTGTTTTTTTAAAACTGGACACAGAGTACTGCATGTCTGACTCTGTGTCTGATTTTAAAGAAACGGTTTCGCTGCGGAGACAGCTTAAGAGCTGCTGAAACACTGGAGCAGGCAAACCATCAACGGTAGCAATTTGCTGAATATAGGCGAATCATCGATGCCAACAACACAAAGATGAAGTCGTGCGCAGAGGCTAGTCATTCATATTCTCGGAAAAAAAGGCCAAAAAATGAAAAAACCTGCCATGGTATGTAAAATTTTGAGCACAACTATAGTTAGTGTTTGACCAGTAGGAGCATTCTCTATGTTATCACCCAACAACTTCCCAGCAGTTTGTCAGACAGCATAACAGCAGAAATATACAGCAACATATAGCGTAAGCAGAATATATGTTTGCACACGTAAACTGAATGAATAGTTCTATGTGTATTACTAGCATCTGCCCGCAACTTCATCTGCAGGTTGGTGTTGGCGCGGAGCCACTTATATTTAGCCAATTGCTGTTGTGGATGATCCGCCTGCTCCCGCGTCTCGGCTCTGCTACATCGCTGCATATGCGCAGCATACTCAGTTGTATGTACATCTTTGCATATGGAGAACGTACTCAGCTGTGCTACAGCGCTGCCTAAGCTCTGCTACATCTGGCCATTTGGATTAGAGGGGTGTTCTTATGTCAGTGTGTGAGCAGCTTCTGTGTTACAAAGGGCTGATCGGATGTTGCTGAAATGTGCCAAAGTTGTCCCCCATCCCCCATCAGCGGCAGAACAACACATTCCCCATCTTACTCACTCAAACTCTACACCTGATATACTCCTCTTGCCCTCACACAGCCTGCATGTTCTGTAGTCTCCTGATCTTCCATGAGTCTCCATTTTCTTTCAGCTTTCACACTGTCCAGCTTCATCCTATATAGCTCCACCCACAAAATAACATGTAGCTCCACCCACTGCCTAGTATGATCCTATCTGAGAATGGTTCTAGGACCTGTGATGACGTCATCACAGGTCCTTTAGTGTTGTGTGAACCTAAATTCCTTCACTGCGGTCGTGTAGTGACGTCATTTACCGGGATAAAAAGTAGCCTATGTCTTAATTGGGGTTCCTATCTATGTATGCGGCAAATTTCATGCAAATCCGTTCAGCCATTTTTGTGTGATTGAGGAACAAACATCCAAACACACAAACTTAGTAGGATAATCAGTCTCGCCTTTGTAGTCGGGGGTCGCTTAATGCTACCCTGCTACAATACACACCGCTATACCAACACATGTATGTATATATATATATATATATATCTGCTCTGGGGTTGATGTTCTCTCTCCTATTCGTATACCTAAAGCTATGAGGATTCTCTAGTGCACTCGCTGGGTTTGCACTTGCGCTCTAGCAGCAGAT